>NW_013665938.1:145009-146344 GCF_000517525.1 Limulus polyphemus | reverse complement strand
TAGAATTCCATCTATCTACTTCTCTTTATCTTCTGTTTATCTAGAAATCCACCTGTATACTTATGTTTATCTAGAAATCCACCTGTCTACTTCTCTTTGTCTTCTGTTTATTTAGAACACCACCTGTCTACTTCTCTTTATCTTCAGTTTATCTAGAAATCCACCTGTCTACTTCTCTTTATCTACAATTCCATCTATCTACTTCTCTTTATCTTCTGTTTATCTAGAAATCCACCTGTATACTTATGTTTATCTAGACATCCACTCGTCTACTTTATCTTTTTCACTACTTCATGCCCTTTCTTGCTATTTATATCTCCACATGGACTTATTGTGCTGTTTATTTATATATAATAAATACCTAGTTAACTACACCCCTACCTATGTAATTTCCTCATGGTATCCACATATACCAAGATGTGTATTCATGTGTATTCTGCCTGTCTAATGTTTTCTCTAAATACATATTTACTTGTTTTCTAAGCGTCTACATACCTAAATTTCCCCCCATTTTTTCTTTATGTTTATGCATAGGTGTATTTATCAATACACATATTACCATTTGCCTCGGAAAAAAAGCTAAATTAGGACTATTCGCGCATGGCCGTTTGCCATTTTGAACTGATGGACAATAGGGTTTGTTTTGAATTTTGCGCAAAGCTACACGAAGGCTATCCCGGTAACTGTCCCTAATTTAGTAGTGATAGACTAGAGGAACTAGTCAATACCACCCGCCACCAATTCTTGAGCTAATTTTCTAACAACGAATAGTGGAATTGAACTTCACATTATAACGCCACAGTTGAACGGGCGAGTGTGTTCGGTGATGGGATTCGAATCCGCGACCCTCAGATTGCGAGTCGAACGCTCTAACCACCAGACCATGCCAGGTCCTAGAGTAGAGGGAATGCAAGTAGTCAAAAAAAAATGTCCACCGTCAACTCTTCGGCTACTTTAATCAAATAATGGAATTTTAACTATCACTCTTACAATGTATTCACGGCCCCAAAGTTCTGAGAGCGATTTTCCGGCATGAGACGCGAACCGTGAATCATTGGGTTCTTAGTCCAGTACGTTAACGATTAGGCCACACACAACCCTTCACCTACGTACCTACCGAAATATCTACACGCTTAACCTTTTATCTATATATTTATTTATATCTTTTACTAAATGAGAAACGTGTTTGAGAATTTGAGCTAAACAGCTATCCAAAAAAATGTAATATCTTTATTTAACATTATGTTTTACAATGACACCAATTGCTATGAAGGTATCTCTAGTAAAGTTTTGTTTTGTTTGTTTTGGAATTTCGCGCAAAGCTACACGAGGGCC
>NW_013665938.1:142117-144942 GCF_000517525.1 Limulus polyphemus | reverse complement strand
CCGTAACATTATAACGCCCCCACGGCTGAAAGGGCGAGCATGTTTGGTGGGATGCGGATTCGAACCCGCGACCCTCAGATTGTGAGTCGAGCGCCTTATCCACCTGGCCATGCCGGGCACCCTCTAGTAAAGTTATTGCCAACTGTTTTCTTTAGGGGTCATGTTGAACAATGACTTACGTAGATCTTTTAATTTAAGTTATGTAAGACTTGAGAAAATTTTGTTTGTTTGTAGTTAAGCACAAAGCTACACAATGAGCTATCTGTGCTCTGTCTACCCCGAGTATCGAAACCTGGTTTGTAGCAGTATAAGTACGCAGACCTGCCGCTGTGCCAATTACAGATCGCACTCTCTTAAATTTCTAGTAGAGAAGTTAGTAGGACGCTTAATAAATGGGAGGGGGAGAAAGAGAACACTGATTTCTGTCGGTACGGTTTTAGACAGAGTTCCATCTTCAGTTCTGTCAATAATATTTGTGAAAATCGTGAGCCTTTCCCTAGCTAAAAGAGTAAAAGCTTGCACGTTACAAAAATAGTTTACAAGTAGAAGGGTAGTAATCAAGAATACATAATCTACATAGAAATTATCCTCTTTTTGAATTTGAAATCGATATACTTCCGCACACCCCTTTTCTTGTAAATGCAACCGATGGCGCTAATATCAAGTGCGTATTGAAAACCGTTCAAGAACTTCACTTAGGACCAATTAATGCTTCGAGATCTACTACATATTTTTATGCATGGTTTATGGATTACAAACGGGAAAAACATAAAAAATAACAGGAAAGCTGAAATGAACAAAATTAGGATGAGGTATTTGATCCCAGAAAATTACAACATATGATATATTAGATGAACTCAAAAACATTGATATACTAAATACGACATACATACGAATCAACTAAACAAGTATGGAATTAAACCTTGTTATTAGTAAAAAAAAAAATGTACGATTTGACAAAGTTAATTATTATTCATTTTGCTTTAATTCAAAAAATATTTTTCTAGCTATTGTGGAACGTTTTAAGTATATTTAGTGTTCTAAGTTTAAAAACAAATGAATAAAACATAAATGCACATGTGTTAATATGTTTTCTTATCAGAAGAATATATAAACAGCATCATATATATATATATATATATATCAAAATCAAAAAATCAGAATTGCTTCAAATGTATAATTCTTTTCAAGTATATTTAAATAAATGTATGTTTTTGTTTCTTTCCTTGATGATAAATCTTATCTGTTTGATTTTGATTAATTTTGTATTTAACGTATAACAATCAAGTCGATTTCCACAAACGCACCAAAAAATTTATGTTCCCCTATAACCTTTCAGACGTATAAGACATCATAATTCCTGAAACAACTGTTACGTAGATCATAAAATAGTTTTACGCAGGCAGAATAAAGTTGTTTTGTGTCAACCTATGGGGAGAGGGGCATAACGTGCTCTCTCTATACTTTTCGGATTTCAAGACAATATTGACTTCACGAACTCGCACTTCCTGTGTATATTCCAAAAGATCGCTAGTTTCAAAAGAACATGCATGAGATTTCAATTGGCTCTTGCTGTGTGAAGGTTGAGTAGGAGATGCTTGCCGTTGGGGTTTATTCTGTGCTTTTGTAGCACCGCATGCTGTGTTCAACTGTTAAGGCTGACAACACAAATCGCCCGCTCTCATTATGTTGCGAGTTATATGTCATGCATGCTTATTGACCACCCCCTTGTGTGCTTGTTTGTACCCTAACACAGCATGCATGCCTGCTGTTTAGAACGTTTCATCAAAATGACGAACGCCGAAGACTTATATTACATCTGTGTCTGTCCGCTAGAATAAATAGGGAGTTTAAATATTAGGTGATTGTTCATTACTCGAAATAAAACTTTAAGCTACTATTTATTCTTAAACCTAAAACTTAACTGTTCATTATTAGAGCTAAAATTTGAAATGACTGCTTATTGTTAGAGCGAGTTAGAACCTTAAGTGACAGTTCAACAATAGGGCTAACACCTTGAATAAGTGTTAATTATAATCCTTATTGCATCGATTCTTTAAAATTGATCCTAAACGAATTTTATATAAAACTTTCATGAAAGTTCTTACCTTAGTTCGATTGCAGTTGTTTTTATAAATGCCATGGTAAAATAAACAGTTTCTTTGCTAACATATGTCATGTTTTAAGCCATTTTTAGTGTAATTAAGAAACAAATAAATGTAGTCCTTTTTTTTTTTTTTTTTACTTGTTAGCGTTGATTATTAACTGAAATTTAATAGTCATGTGATTGTTTAATGTGATTCCATAAAGAGACGAAAGACTGTTTTTGTGAGTATGAAACGAAATTAGCTCAAGATGCTAAGGAAGAGACTACAATCTTTAAACACCACCGATGGTAGATGAGCAGGTTGTTCGAGTGAACCTAACGGATTTCGTTATAATTTTAAACCAAACTAGTTGTAATTAGGTAAAACTAACCCTGCGTTTCTTGAACATTTTGTTTACAAATAAGCTGGAACAGATTTATGTTAAAATGTTTGATTCATCTTTATTTAGTCACAGGAGAATACCTTGGAAGATTTTTGTTACCTTGAAAAACTTCAGTTTGTTACCTAACAAGGTTTAATATTTTCGCAATCCTTTTAATTACTTGTTGAGTGCACAGCTGTAAAATGGGTTATCTGTACTGTACTCATCGCAAGGACCGAACCTCGAATGTTAGCGTTATAATTCCTCAAGCTTATCCTTGAGCTACCAAGGGGCCCGGCATGGCCAAGTGGTTAAGGCACTCGACTCGCAATGTGAGGTCGCGGGTTAGAATTGCT
>NW_013665938.1:121472-141703 GCF_000517525.1 Limulus polyphemus | reverse complement strand
AAATTCAGAAACAAACAAACAAACAAAGCTACCAAGAGGCATGTCTATGATTCAACATAACATTTTTGATAAAATATTTCCCATTGACACTGAAATTCGCCACCGTATTCTTAAAATAATATTAAAAAAAAACATTTGTACAGTTTCATTTCAAGAATTCAGAAGAATATATAAACAGCATCAATGATATATATATTATTCAGATGCTTACATAACTATAGATTACTTATGATAAGAAAAAGACAGCCTAACTACCATAAAACACGAATACTAGTTTTGAGTAAAATCAATCTAAGACTTTTTATTCATTGAAACACAAAATATATTCAGTTATTTTTTTTTTGTTTGTGCATTTCAACGCTTCATGGTAAATTAACGCAGACCGTCTGTATAGGAAGGAAATGAAGCTAAAAGTGAGAGATTTGGAAGAAGCGAGTGATAGAGAATTTAACTAATAAAATCAACTTTCTAAGACAGCAATAAATGAATGATACACTTGAGTAATTTACACGTTATTGAATATGTTTAATCCAGTTATACAGAATTACACGTTACCTTTCATTAAAACTTTATAGCTCTATGGAGATAAACAGAAAGACAGAGAAAACAATCTTTATTCAGCTAAATGTGAAGGTGGAATTAATCCACTGCCCAACACTTAGGTTATATTTCTCTTCCTTTAATTACCGACGTGTGTAGTCTAAATATTGCATCAAACTGAGTACTTTTATGTTTTTGCCTGTTACAACACTCGTTTTGTATGTAAAATACGTAAAGGACATCAGCTGTAATTAGTGTGTTAATTGTAATATTAATCGTATTTTTATTTACATTTTGTGTGTGACTTATGTCATTAAGGACACAGTAAGTTACAATGAGATGAACCCGCAATTAATGTGTTTTATATGTAGTTTAGAAAATATGTAGTTCATATGTATTTTTAAAAAGTCGATAAGGTCCCCACGTCATCGATGCTTTCTGGGTTAATCTCGCCCAGTTTTTATGTAGTTCTTGTAACAATAGTTTTTAAATATAAAAGTACAAAAATTCACACAAATTCCCATGATAATGAAGGTCATAAACTTTTAATGATATCTCGATCGTTGAACTGTGGTAAAGTTAAACATTTCTAGTTTATTAGTGCTATATAATTAGATAAATAATCATTGAAGTCCCTCAAATTCTGTATAAGAGCCAACTTCGTTATATTAATAAATCAAGTAGTCTCAAAACTTAAATAAGTCACAAAATAAGAAACCCGATAACCTGAGCACCTTTGGAAAGAAGATATTCCTTCTACAGAAAACCCGATAACCTAAGCGTTTTTGGAAGACAAATCTTTTTACAGAAACCCAATAACCTGAGCACTTCTGTAAGGATGATTTTCCTTCTAGAGGAAACACGATAATCTAAGTAATTTTGGAAGAAAGATCGTTGTACAGAAACCCAATAACCTCAGCACTTCTGTAAGGATGATTTTCCTTCTAGCGGAAACCCGATAATCTAAGTAATTTTGGAAGAAAGATCGTTGTACAGGAACCCGATAACCTCAGCACTTCTGTAAGGAATATCTTCTTTATACAGGAAACATGATAACCTAAAAACTTTCAGAAGGAAAATTAAGACATTTCTTCTACAGGAAACCCGATAACCCGAGCATTTTCAGAAGTAAAATTATCCTTCTATAGGTTTATTCTCCAAAGGCAGTTTGGGTTATTGTGTTTCTTGTTCTGTGTTGTAAATTCAGTTCACAGTGAAATATCAAATAAAAAGGTAACGTACCAGATATCCCATCGTATGTCCACCATTCTTCCCAGCTTCCAAGAGAAACTACAAAGAAATAATATAACTAAAAATATATTTAAACACAAATACAACAAAAATATTCCTGCAATACAATAAAATATTATTTTAAACTAGCTGGAGTACCTGTTCCTTGGATGGAAGTTATGTATATTCATGATTAACGAAAGGTTATCTCAGGAAATGAAAAGTTGCTTCCCTTATTTGTAATTGTAAAAAAAAAAATGGACCAAATGAACCTCCATACCAATTTTGGTGAAGATCCACCCTGCGAAGTAGTTACATGGACATACAATAGACAGTACTATTATATTTATATAGATTCACTGTTTCTGTTTCTATTGAATGAAAAGGTTTTCGGAAGTTTAGGTTTTTCAATATAATTCATTTATGCATAGTTAAGAGATTTCCCGAGTCATTTGTGTAACAGTTTTTACAATAAGAACTGCTAACCTTCTGCAATAACAATTGCAGTTAATAATACATAAAAAAATATTTTATTTATTATTTCTTATTAAATATTTAGTTAACGTAATAGGTTTACATTTTAAAACAAGTTGTCGTGTTAAGAGATAAAGACGTTGTGGTAGTTTGAGTTCTTAAACTCGTGGCTAACTAAGGATTGCTGTCGAGTTCACCTTTTTAGTTTAGTTGATGGAAAACTTGCCTAGTATAGGAAACGTCTCAGGTTCGAACTCCGACCATGTAAAATGGGAATACTGACTGGTATTTTTAGAAATGTAATAGACCCTTGATGCTCATAAAATGAAGCTTAGAATATGTGTACTTAGAAGCGTTTGTAATGCTTACAAAATATAAAATTAAGCAACAAATATGATTTATGCAGTCAGAAATTTGGTAGTTTTTTATGCACATGAACTATAAAACAGACGTTGGTCTATGTAATTAAGAAATTAGTTGTTTTTATGCTCGAGAACTGGAATAACAGACGTGGGGCTGTATGATTGGGAACTTGGTAGTTTTATGTTCTAGAACTGGAATTAAAGAAGTGGGTCTTTATGATTAGGAACTTGGTAGTTTTTACGTTCGAGAACTGGAATAACAGAAGTGGGTCTTTATGATTAGGAACTTGGTAGTTTTATGTTCTAGAACTGGAATAACAGAAGTGGGTCTTTATGATTAGGAACTTGGTAGTTTTTACGTTCGAGAACTGGAATAACAGAAGTGAGTCTTTATGATTAGGAACTTGGTAGTTTTATGTTCTAGAACTGGAATAACAGAAGTGGGTCTTTATGATTAGGAACTTGGTAGTTTTTACGCTCGACAACTGGAATGACAGAAGTGAGTCTGTGTGATTAGAAACTTGGTAGTTTTTACGCTCGACAACTGGAATAACAGAAGTGAGTCTGTGTGATTAGGAACTTGGTAGTTTTTAATTCTAGAACTGGAATAACAGAAGTGGGTCTGTGTTGTTAGGAACTAGTTTGTTTTTAGTGTCCAAAAATCGTTTTTGTTTATTCCTGATCCCTGGGGAATAAAAGTGTTTACTATACTTTGCATTATTATGTTATTAAAGTTTCACTAATCTTATGATAAGTATAACTTTTTCATTTGTCCCAGAGACGGAGTTGTACCGCACGCTAACGGCATCTACGAATATTGCAATGTACTAAACTAAAACTATTTATCCAGAAAACTACCATCCTCGTCTCCATTATTTCGGTTTTTGTAATTTTTGCCAGTATCGCCAATAGCGTTATGATAAAGTGATATTTTTCAAATTGATTTCAATCAACCAATTAAGAAGTCTTTCATTCACTTTCATATACATTATATATATATATATATTTCATGTTATTTGAAATCTCTCGTGACTTCTGAGACTAAATTCGCTAGTCCCCAGAAGGGTTTAGGCTGTTTTAATTCCCCAACGTGAACGCTTAGCAACAAAAGAATTTGGATGAAAATTTTAGGCTCATTACTAGATTTCAAGACGAGAATCGGTTCTTTTTAATTTTGTTGTGTGTGTGTGTGTGTGTCAGTAAAATAATCTTTGGCATAGAAACGACTTGAAAGATACTTTTCTTGCAAGTTCTGCAAGTCATTTTTTGACATTTTTAAACAGGGATGTGAAACAGTAAAATTAATACCACAATGTGTTTTTTTTTTAAATATCGTCTCTTTGGCTTTTTTAATGGCAATAAACCAAAATTTCTTTTATTTCCAATATTAATAATAATTAGTTTGCAGATACAGAACAAACTTTAAACAACCTACAGGTTGTCAAGGGTGCGCTATATTCAACTTATATATTTATTCTAGCTCATTCTAAATATAGTTGGCAATTGAAATAAAAAAACGAATCACAAGTATCCTTAATTTATAGAAAAGTGGGAACGAGATCTGAGAAATATAGCATGCTTGACTTGTACCTTAAACAAAGTAAAACACAGTTATTTGTAGAACGGTAACATTTTTATTACACGAACATACGTCACAAATTTTTTAGTTTTATTCAGCCAGTGAAGGCATTTAGTGCGCCCATTTGGCACGAAATTTTATATGCTGGCGCCTATAAATAAACTTGAATAATTGCTTGAAAATATCATGAGACCTGATAAGGTTAAATCAAACTTTGATAATCAAAACGAAGTCCGATTAACATAATTTTCTCTCATTGACATATTATATATATATACGGAGGTTGAATACGTTTATATTAAAATGATTTTCGAGCCTCACCACGTCGTTACGATCCATGTCGCCACGCCTGTTCAGGCTTTACCTGACGATCGTGCATCTTGTCAATAGCCCTACATCATAGTTTCTATTACAAAAAAGCTCTGTCATGATGTTACCACGTTTAAAGCACACTTCTCCTGCCTATATACTTACCAAATGTATTTAACGTACAAAATCGACGCTTTTCCAAAGCCTGTTTCAACGATCCGATCGCACAGAAATCTATAGGTAGTAAGTCTTGCGATTTAACCGGCATCACTTGGTATGGAATAATACGAATACCCGTTTCATTTTCCAGTTGATTAATTTATGGACGGTTGAACAGATACGTTGTAAAAACAATTTGTTACAAAGCGTAACATTTGTTTGGTTATTATTGCTTGGGTAAGAGTTATTGAAGGTCTCTTTCTGTGTGGTCCCGGTGTCCCAAGTTGATCAATATTCTTTCTTTTTACAATGCTATTAAGTACAAGCGATATTTCCTTTTCTGAATTTATAAGTACCTGATCTTAGCACATCTTTATGACCTGAATGTATGAACATTTTGCGTCGAAACGGGATCAGTTGTCAGAGTCATTACACTACATATGAACGCCAAACAATTTCAAGATGTAATCCTGATACATCCCATTCCACCATGACTTTATATCGGCTGTGGCTGACATGAGACTTGTTGATTTGTGTATTCGAAATAGTTTTAATATAACGTACTCAACCCCCTGTGTATGTATATATCTAACTTTATAGTTGTCTGCCATAAACAAATCATTAAAAATTAGCAGCTGCGAAAAACTACTTCGTGATTTGAAGTTTACAGAGTCTAAACTTTATCACTACTGTACCAAATGGTTTAAATTTACACTTACAGATAACAGAAATGTAGCATTCTATGCAGAGAGATCAAATAACTAAATGTATTACACACCCACAGAAATAGAAATGTTTTAGACCAAGGGCAAACACTTATGGGATTTGAAAAACAAAAAAATATTAAGAAAATAATCTCAAACACAAATACTTTGGGCTTACGTAAATACAAAACAATTTTTCAACGGTTATTTTAACATACTTAAACATTCCTTCTTTAAGCAGCTTACGTTGTTAACCTTATTCTTCCAAAACATCTTATTATTTTTTAGTTGCTATATTTTAGCCAGTAAGTAATATCTTTTTATTCAGTCAAGTTTCACAAATTATTTTTATGTAGTATTTTATCTACGGCTGAGCTTTTCTCCATCTGCTAATGTGTTCCTTCGATTTATTTTATAGAATACAACTATTTCTTTAAACACAAAATTTTTGACTGTTGATTTGAAAGAACTTTTGATTTGATGGAAGCAAATGAATACAAGTAAATGGTTGCGAATTTGTCTTCATTTTAATGGACTTCGTTATTACTTAAGGAATGTAGCAAAAGAAGCACAAAACAAATACTGATAAACGCCGGAGACCCAAACGAAACACAAATGGATAAGTTGTGCTGATCGGTTTTCCTATACTTTTTTTTTTAGTCAAAGAAATACACTCTTCTTCCGGAGGTTCGACCATAGAGCAACGCACGCATGTAGAGCATCTGTTATTATACGTTTGCATGTAGACCGATGTAGGTAGATGCAAACTCTGAGTATTACACTTGAATAAATCGATTTTAAGTCCCTATCAGAGTTTCTATAAGTGTTCTAGCATATGTTAGCGGGGAAAAGACGTTTCCCTACATTCCTGAGAGGTCGAGTGTTTTTGTTGAACGAATAATCAGCGCTGAAAAGAGAAGAAAACTTAAAAAACACACACACACACACACACACAAAGAACTGTGAAGACTGCAGTAAAGAAAAAGTTGTACATAAGTCACGCAAATTCAAGTTTTAGATATCGACCAAAGATGCGCACCCATTTAAGCTGCTGATTTATTAGCCACTAAAAACCTTACTAAATATGATGGGAGCAAGCTTGCTCTGTAAACAGCTTTAGGCTAATGGTGCTGATGACGTCATTAAGATGATTACTGGTACCAAATTACGTTACTTAATTAGTAAACAAAATCTTATCATTGTTTGCAAGAGGAAGACAGAAAATGAGTCATTTGTAATATTAGTAGTGAACGGTTATGAAAGTTCCAGAAGCAAATCCACTGCCTTCATTTTGCCTCGAAAGCATTTACGTAGAAGTGCATGTATACGGAAAAGTTGATTTAAATGAAGATAAGGAAACAGATAAATCAAACTTGGCTAAATTTCATTGTCTGAGATACAGATGAAAAGGAATTAGAACAAAGTATTATCCAACTACCAAATCCTTGATTCTTAATGGATAAGTAAAACTTATCATTTCTGTGCAACATGTTCTCCATTGTCAACAATTTCTGATGGAAGATGACAGTTGTCTGACTTTTGGAGGAGAACAGATGCATATATGTTTTTTGGTAAAGTCTAGAAGTCTATAACATATTTTCTTGCGAGAAGGAAATATTATCTGTATTTTAAGTCTCTTGTATTCTCTCTGGTGCAGATTTGAAGATGAGTGTTTCTACAGAATATATTTTGGTTTTGGTTTTTCGTTGACAAAGTGGCATTTTCATTTTAATTGTTAAAAGCTATCTTCTAATTGTTGGTGGGAGAAAAGTGGGTGCAAAGTCTCTTCCCTATGTACGGATGGAAGTAGAATGGTGATTTTAGGGGTTCTTTGCTCTTATCTATGAAGGAAGGATATATGTTTTTGTATTGAAAAGTTTTGTAGTTTTCAAATAGAAGAAAATCATATTATATTATGTTTCGATATTTTTCCTGTTATTTGTTAAACAGGGAAAGTTGAGTTTCGGAGATAAATTTATTTCATGCTTTAAGGCGGAAAGAAAGGATTGTTGGTTTATGTAAAAACTCTTTCCTGCTCCATAATGGAAGAATATTGTAGTAACCTTGCTCTTTTTTAAGTTTTAATCTCATTGTTTGAAAGGATTTTAGTTCAGAATTTGTGTATTTAGTACTTTTTCGTATAAGGGAGAGCTGGTTGGTTTGATATTAGTTTCATTCCTCGTTTGAAATGAAAGAAGGGTGTTGAGTGTTTCTGTATAAGATTATATTCTTCGGTATCCTAATAGCGATAGCTTGTTGTCTGTTTAATTAAATTCTTGGTTCTCTAAGAGAACAACGTTTTCATTATATGTGAGATTACATGCCTTGTTGTTTTTTATGAAGATTATATATTATCTATTTATCTGTGAGATTATATTCTTCGTTTTCTTATGAAAATACTATACTGTATGCTTATCTGCGATGGCATATTCTTTAGTGTATTATGAAAATAGCATACTGTATGCTTATTTGTGATATTGTATCATTTCCTCTTCGGAATAGCATATTGTATGTTTATCTGTGAAGTTATATTTTTCAATTCCTGATGTCTGTTTTTCTTGACTAAATGGTGAAAATAGCATATAGTATTTATATTTGTGAAGTTATTTCTTGGCTTACTGAAGAATATTGTATATTGTCTGTTTGTTTGTGTGGTTACTTTTTGGTTTTCTGATAGAGATAGTATATTTATCTGTGGCACTGTATGATGTAAGTAGCTTTTGTCTGTTTCTGAGGTTATCTTCTCCGTTATTATAGGATATTTCTCTTATTAGAAAAAAACAACAACTTATTCCCGCTTTTGAGAAGAAGTAGTATTGGTTTTTCTATATAATAGTCTCATCTTCTGATGTAATAGAAAGCTTAGCTATTTTATCGGAGAATCTTGCATTAGATTAATGAAAGAAGACTGATGGCTGCTTGTGTGAATGGAGGACGTTATAATGCGAAGGTCAATCCCATTATCGTTCTTAAACAGTGACCCAAGAGTTGGCATTCTTCCATCTAGTCTATCGCTTCAAAATTAGGGACGACTAGTGCAAATAGCCCTCGAGTAACTTTGGGCGAAATTCAACAAACAAACTAACAAATGCAATGTTTGTATAAGTATTTTCCATCATTTCTTGTTAGGAGATATTTATCTGGTTTTATGTTCAGTCCTTTTTTTCTTCCTAACAGTAAAAAGAACAGATGATTCTTTTTTACATAGTGTCTTCTTTGCTATCTCAATTTTGATTTATTCTATGAGATAATTTTCCTGTTTTTGCTGGAAGAAGGGATTAATTCTTTTTTTTTGGTAACTTCCTGTTTTTTTCATAGGAAAATATCAATCTCTCCTATGATCTCTGCAAGAAAGAGATCTAGTTGTTACTGTAGTAATAGTGCATTATTTTAGATTATTTTAAAAGAACTGTATTGTTTACAGTGTTGATTGTGTGAATTTTGTAAATGATAAATATTGTAATTTTTGACAATAATAAACGAAATCACTTACTACGTGTAAGAAAGTCATTTAATGAATAAGTATCTATGTAACAAAATAATTTTTCTTTGTATTTGTTTGTTTGTTTATAATTAAGCACAAAGCTAAACAATGGGCTATCTGTGCTCTGCCCACCACGGGTATCGAAACCCTGATTCTAGCGTTGTAAATCCGCAGACCTCCCGCTGTGCCACTGGGGGGGGGGGTCATTCCTTTGCAATCAAAACAAATATTTTACCCTGTTCTTCTTCCTCACTTGTATCTTTGCTTTGTTGACTTTGTTTAGAAATTTTTAACGACTGTTAATTTCAAGTTTTATGAATTTTTTTTGTGGTTATTGACCATAACATATAAAGTTCGGAGCAAAATTGTCTTTCATTAATTACTTCTAATTTTTGATTATATATTTGTTAATTTTGTTTTCGATATTTTTGAAGGGAGCTATTAACTTTATTTTTGCCTTTTTTTTAAACACGCTTATATGGCGAACTGCTAATGTTTTACCTTCCAACACATTAAGCACAAATCAAAGTAAAGTTTATAGCAACAAAAAAATATGCTCCTCACAGGATGTTCATTTAGAGTGAAATTAATTTTGTGGCAACTAGTGAGATTCAACCCCCTAAGAATTCGTATTAATGTAATCAGTATGTTTCAGGGTCGTTTACTTTGAAATAAGTGTTATGTATACTTCATGTACGCTATTGAAGATATTAAACACATTGAGCAAATTTATCATGTTTTACATTAAAAGTTCAAGATTCATCCATCATCTGTTACTGTAAAATAAATCTACAGTAATGAGATTTCTTTGTTTGCAGTTGAGCACAAAGCAACATAATGGGCTATCAGTGCTGTACCCAACCAGGGTAAAAAAAAGAATATAATAAGGGACAGCTTAAAAATATGTGAAAAGAATATATTCTTTCGGACTTTTAGCATGGAAAAACAATTACGGAGAAAAAATAAACTATTATGGCATGTTTTTCATCTTTTTATACAAGATTTTAATTATATGTTATACAGCCTTAATCAGGTTCAATTGAATGAATACTTCAATGTAACTGATGGTTAGGATAAGGTTAAGAATATTGTTTAACTACCATATGTATTAAACAATACTTTGAAATCCAATTACAACAATTCCTAATAATCATTACATACGCATCCCAATTATATAAGGTCTAACTATATTTCTTTGGTTTGTTGATCAATTCTATTGTGACGAGTCTTGAATAGGCGAAACAAGGAATGCATTAGGCCTCTACGTCACAGATTATATTTTCTATCTTACCTTTGGTGAAAAGCAAATAAATCTGTAATATAATCATTAAACAATTCCTAATCAATTACAGTTGTCGTAAGACAATAGTAATAGGCTTATTTCATTTTTAAACACTACAATCTTCATTCGATCCTTTAGGGTTTTCCAGAGAATAAAAGTGTATGATACTATTTCAACCATACTATGTCCGCCGTATTCATTGAAGCCTAATGAGCTCTCGTATTGAGGAAAACACGTTATCAGTAATAGATATAGCGGAACATAGTGTGGTTGAAATACTGAAATACACCCTTCTTCTTCTTGACAAACCCCCAAAGGACTGAATAAAAAAATGTATTGTTTAAAAATAAAATATGCCTAATACTATCGTTTTATGATAAATATGATTGATTATAATCATGCTTTGCAAGCAAAAGACGTTCACACAATAACAATTATTGCAACAATTCCTAAACGGAAACAATGAAACAACAATATTCAAATTTTAAGTGAAACAGCCGATAAGTGAAAAGCGACTCCGAGACCGGGACTTGCACCCAGGTCTTCTGGTTAATAGGACCAATACTCTACCTATGAGCTTTCCGAGAGTATAGGACAGCTTGTTCTCTATGATAACTCAATGGTAGAACGCTGGCCCTGTTAACTAGAGGTCCTGGGTCGCAGTTCCGGGGCCGTTTTCCATTTAAAATTCCTAATAAAAAGTTAAGAACGTAAATATTGATAATTATCTATCAGATCTAAATTGTTGCAGGTTGATTTCATATTACGCACTTATCTATTTCACCCGTCAAGTCCTTCACAATATTTACTCTTACAGTTCATCAAAATGAACCTGAAGAAGACCGCAGTACACGACCGAAAGTTTCTATCAAAATTTAACAAAAAACGGGGCATATTCTCTTGTAAGACTTTTTTCACCTCCATTACAGTAAGGAGGGTTTACGTCTATTAGCATGTAGCTATTTGAATTCGAAGTTATTGGCTTGATTTAAGGTAGGTAAAGTCTTAAATTTCAGCAACATTAGTACTTGGGTTCGAAACATCTACATAGCAAATACTCATCTTGAGACAAAGTGATAAGAATTATAAAAATTATGCTGCAACTAATAGTTAACAAACGCTGCCTTTTATAGAAATATGGACACCTTCGCATGTGTTTGTTTAAAATGTATATTTAATTGCAAAGATACGCAGTTGACTCTATGCTAACAAGGAAACGAAATAGCATGGAAACAGCCCCAACACAGTTCCTCAGAAATATATCTTCATTAGGAAAGCAGTTTTACCCTGATTGGGATTAGTTCTGTATATATTTGGATAGCTCCGTATTTGTTATTCTCGTTCTTTAAGCCCCCAGTAGCAAAACGGTATTGTCTGCGAACTTACAACTCTAGAAATCAGGTTTCGATACCTATTATGAGCAGAGCACAGATCGCCCATTGTGTACCTTTGTGCTTAACTTCAAACAACCAACTAAAATATTTCCAGTTTAGAGGATTTGTATAGTATATCTCTCCCTTACTTTATCATTTCATTCCAAAATAGAAATGGAGGAAAATATTCTACTTAAAAACACTATCTTTTTTGGGAGTTTTTTTTTTAAATATGCAAAAAGCTACACAAGGGCTATCTGTGCTCTGTCCGCCACAGGTATCGAAACCCGACCTTTAGCGTTGTAAGTCCGCAGACATACCGCTGTGCCACTGGGTGGCCTTTTGGAAGTAATCTAAAAACATATATAAATACTAAAAACTGCATGAACAAATTCTGCTTTGCTTCCTCTTAGAAACTATTTAATAACGAATGTTAGCAGGTAAATGAATATTTTAAGAGTGACGATCAAGTGGAAGTAATATTGTAGAATGGGATCATATGTTATTCTAACAACTTTGTGATTTATATCTCTATTAATATACGTCAAGATTCATTGTGTTTTCCAATTATGGCAAAATATGTGTTTGTGTTCTATATTACGTAAACCGGTTAAGGAACATATAGAAGTTGACCAAATTTAAAAAGTGAAAAGTATCCAACAGTAAGTTGAAAGCCTGTTACAAACACCATAGGAAATAAAGATAAAATACGCTACTGCTAAATTCCTCAACACGTCCAAACGTGTCGCTTGATCATCTAGACTTCTGGAACAGTGATGCAAGTTTATTACGTTTCCAAAAGTTATATGGTAGGGATAAATCTTTCCTCTAGCCAAAGTAAACAATTGTACCGTTAACGTGGTTTCATCATATGACTATACGACAACATAAGTAGAATATTTAATGTTTTGTGTTACATCAAAAATTGGAACAAATCCCAGTTTATGAACGAACGCACCTGGGGCGTATGGAAGGTATTATGGTTTTATATAATAGAACCATGGTATAACTTACTATGTGACGCCATCACAAATAAATAAAATACGATAGCAGAACGGTAGGCAATAACTTTATGGTCAGTCGATACTTTCATTATCTATCTATCTGTCTATCTATCTATCTAAGTGTTTTCGTTTCTTATAACTCCACAAATGGCTTCAGTATTTATTACTTTCATATCACTTTTAATTTTAGATATCTAAAATTTATGTAACTAAAATATAACTGTAGCTAAGATCATATTTGGAGTAGTTATATCACGGGTACTGTGTACTTGTGGTATGTAGTATTAGCTACTAACTCATAACAAAGTAAAATGAACACTATCGTTACGAAAGAAATTCCTACACTGAAAATGTGTGTCATCGAATGTGTCGTAATTGTAATGTGACGCGTTTCTTGTTTTAGATCTATAAGGATGGTGCGCAATAATAAACCACTAATAAAGAAACACGAAACTAGAAGTAACACAACAAACCTTTCTTTACCATGAGGCTATATTTACATTGATCGCTCAATCAATGTCTTAGTACAGATTCTCAAAGTGTCTCATCTGCTGTCAATACATGTTTGACATCTATCGACAACTGACATGCACACTTTCCTGCACAGGTATGGAGGTACAATTTGAAACGCAGAGCTAGAATTAGGTGACTTCGGTTTGCATGCTTGATTACGTAAAATGTTCACGTAAAAAGATCGCATGAAATACAATAAATCAGTATACTTATGTTTTTGAATGGGGAGGGTCGTTAATGCCATTTTTGTATAAAATGGTCACTTAAATTTCTGCATGTATGTATTGGAAAGTCGGATGAGTTTGATATTGTGTATATAACCTTCTGTAAAAGGTAAGGGTTTGTGAGATATTAGAGTAATTGTAGATGTTTACATAGTAGATAAAACAGTATCTAAATTGATGAAACATACTTTGAGTCACAAGTATTAATTTTCTGAATGACACTAAACTCCACAGTTTTGCATCTCTCTTTACAATCTAGATCAAAATTTAAAGCTGTGATTCATCTTGATAAGATGACCTGGCATAGCCCGATGGTTAGGGTACTTGACTCATGATATCAAGGTTGCAGGCTCGAATCTCGTCTCAGAACATGCTCGCCCTTTCAGCAATGGGGCGTTATAATGTCACGGTGAATCTTACTATTCCTTGATAAAGACTAGCCCAAGAGTGGGTTGGCAGTTGGTAGTGTTAACTAGCTCTTGTCTATCAGTTTTAAATTAGAGACTGCCAGTGTAGGTGGAGACAGGTTCATAGAATAATTATAAACAGTTTCAGAATTTTTTTTATTAATTAAATATCAAGGATTCTAAAAGAAGCAATAAACGACTCATGAATGCATACATTGCACACGATCGTTTGAAGTATGTACGTGTATACTTAATGCATATATATATATAGATATATATTATATATACATGACCATTTCAAACGAAACCTGATTCTAAAAGCTCTTTCAATGCTGTGTATATAATATAATGTATATTAAATTAGACGTAACCAAGTTTTTACATGCCGGTTAAAACAACGCTTTGAAAAGTTGATCTATGTGTAAAGTGAAGATATCAATTTTTATCATTTTTATTACTGTCTAAACATTCTAAACTCTGCTGTACTGATTACAAATTAATACACCTTAACCTATACGACAGTAAAAAACAAGCTATCAAATATTCTGCTTATACATCGGTAAAGGTTTGGCCATGATTAATGTGAGAAGTCCAACTTCAGAAGAAAGTACAAACAAATATATATCCACAAAAGAAAGTAGTAAAACAAAGATCAGGGAACTTATGTATGAAAATTATACACCTAAATGGTGTTTAATATGTAAATACATATTTTATTAGATTATCTAGATTTTCGAACAGGAAAGCTTAATCTCATTGCACATGCGCGGGTTAGCCCTTTGGTAGAACTCTATATATCGCAACTGCCCAGCTGGGTTCGCATCCATGTGATGGTACAAAATATTCTCTGTACATTAAGTTGTGTGAGCGCTGTAAGAGTGACAATTAATTCCTGGGTGGCTATGTGCTGCTGACTGGCCGCCTTCCCTCTGGTCAGTAGTTCAAAATTAAGGATGATAGCGGATAGCCTTAGTAGTTTTATTATAAGTTCATTTTTCACCTTAAAAATGTGAAATTCACTTCAAAAAACTTAGTAGTTAGCAGTCCGTAGCCGCAAAAAAACCAAACAAAAACGCTCCTCACTTTTGGGCCGTGGGTTCGCTATAATAATGATGGTCAAATCTCACTATTCTGTCAGACAAAAGTAGCCCTAAAGATGAATATGGTTGCTGTTGACTAGCTGTCTTCTCTCTAATCTATTAGTTAGGGATTGTTATCACAGATATTGCAGATAGATAGAATGTACCTGAAAACATATTAAAGTTTAAGAATTATGCAAAAATATACAAATCATTAATAAGATTCTTAGACAGATGGTCTGGATAGGTCCAGTAGTTAACGTGTCGGGCTACAGATTAGAAGGTCCAAGGTTTGAGCTTACACTTTCAAATGTATCAGTTGTCAGTCAGTTTTGTTATTCTACTATAAGAAAGCTTATAACAGGCGGCAGGTGGCGTTAATTGGCTGCATTACTTTTAATTAGCAGTTATAAATGAAGGGTGATTATACCAGAGCTTTGGGATCTCTGATGTTTAGGTAGAAAATATACAAAATGCTTCACATAGAATCCATAATCGTTTGAATGCTGTCATAAAGATATATTTTAGTGACTTATCACGAACATTTAGATATTTTTACAAACAAAGTTATAAGTTTAAAAAAAGGTTATGATATAGAAAAACCAAAACTTTTTAAAAAATAAAAAAATCTGTTTTCAGGGTTTGACAAGAAGTCCTTTAATCGTCACTGATAACCTAAATTATTTTAGTGAAAAGACGAAAAATTCATAATTAATAAAAACTATTGTCGTAGCAACTTTTATATAATCTGATAGAAAATAGTTGAATTTTTAGAGCCCTTACAAAGCATTTTAAAGTTCTATTTGTACAAATGTTGGTAAAATGCCTGTAATCATATGGTTTAATGTCACTTTTTTATAGCAGAGAAGGATATAAAAATTATTCATTGTAAACACAAAGTTGTATAATAGACGTGTTGTGTGCATTCTCTCAACCGCGATTAATCAAACCCTGTATTTTAGCGTTTATTTAAAAGAAGTTTTAATATCGAATAAGGCCTAGCATGGCCAGTTGGTTAAGGCGCTTGCCTCGCAATCTGCGGGTCGCAGGTTCGAATCCCCCATCTCACCAAACATGCTCGCCCTTTCAGCCGTGGGGGCGTTATAATGTGACGGTCAATCCCGCTAATCGTTGGTAAAAGAGTAGCCCAAGAGTTGGCGGTGGGTGGTGGTGACTAGCTGCCTTCCCTCTAGTCTTACACTGCTAAATTAGGGACGGCTAGCGCAGATAGCCCTCGTTTAGCTTTGAGCGAAATTAAAAAAATATATATCGAATATAAACATACTATGTGTTTTCTACCTCCTTGTCAAGAATGTGGTTGACGTCTTTCACTTTAGGTACCTATTTGTAGAGTGTCATTCACCTAGGCCTTAGAAAATCACCTTCTGTTTTCTTATAAGGTATCTGAAGTTAGATAAAAATCCTTTCCACTGGCGGTCAGGTGAGCTCTATATTTCACTGGGGGATTACCAGTCACACGAGTAGTTATAGTTGCTTCTGATAAATCTGAAATTAACGTTGTAAGTAACTAACGTTAGAATTTTTCTGTCTGGAACATAGGGGACATAGAATTACTTCATAGTAAATATCTTGTCGAATCTCCTGTTATTAAGCAGATCTGTCTTGTCGCTCTGAATGGAATCAGTTTTACCTGAAAGTACCACACTAACATCCAAATGAACTCTTACATATATTTGATGAAAATATAATTCATTGTTACTTGTGAATAATACGGGAATGGGTAAATATTCTGAATCTGTTTGTTTCAACAAACATAGTCACAAAATTATCAATAACACTTTTCAGTACTTAATTACTATAACAGAAGCAATTAATGTTAACAACGAACACATATAAACCCCAGCGATATACATATATATATTAGCAAATAGCTTTGAGATACCTCCAATAATTCAATTTCAATTCCCAGAACTTTGTATGCGGTAAATTTTCATTTTTAAAGAAATGTTATCAAACTAATAATAATAAATTATGCATCGCTAGGTGCAACAGTAATGAATCCTGGATGAACATTTGCAGCAAACTCTTAGGCATCTCTCCCAGATAAGTTATGATTTTGCCTGTTATAGTCTTTGGAGTAAACAACAACTTATCTTAAAATGTTATTTTATTCAGCAAGTAAATGTAAACGACTTTTTTCTAACAGAAAACGAAATGTTTACATAGTTTGAAAGTGTACTAGTTATTGCTTGTCTATTTGTTGTATCGCAAATATACACAATAGGCTGTATCTGTGATACGCCCGTCGCGGCGATCGAATTCCGAATTGTAGCGTTATAAGTCTTGATTGAAACTGAGCTGGGGTCGTAGCTGATGTTCAAAGTAACTTAAAACAATATCGTATCAGCGTGCTGTTTTGTTGTTAATTTTTTTTTCACCAAAGAATATTTGTTGTAGAGTCCTAATATCTTCTTTATAACGATGCATTCTCTATTGCTGCTGTGGACTGTAGTTTTGCCTATTCAAGGCCCATCAGCAACAGCTTAGGTCAGCAAACAAAATAAATACAGTTAGGCCTCTTATAATGATGATGTGTATATAATATTTATGGGGCACCATATAGTAACCTAAGTTGATTTAGGTGTGTGAATAATGTTGTCAAATTGTTTGTTTACACTGCATTAGCTTAAGAGATTAAAATATCACAATCCCGTATCGCTTAATACTTAATATCTGTGTTTTGGGTTTTGTTTTTCTTTTTTTTTTAGGTAGAATAATTTTATGAAAACTTGTAAATGATATTAGGCGTGACCGTTTAGGTGTGACTCGGATATGTGTAGTAATCTATTATTTATGAAACTGATTTATTTTGTGTTAAACTTGTGCGGCTTTTTAACGAAACAGTATTTTCACTTTACTGCTCGAAAAATGCCATCGTGTAGCGATGCACATAAATACAGTATGCCATTGCTAAAAGTGTTACTGGTTTAGAAAGGATAAAACTCCTTATATTGCCAAGTTACCTTGATAAGTATTATCAGTTAGAGGAGATATATGTGTTTAGACACACACACACACATATTATACTAGGCATTAGTGGCCAGAACTTCAGACAGTTTCTTGGGAAACCAAACAACTGAGCATAATTATGCGCAGATCTAGAATGTGGTGGTAACTAAAGAGCGAAGTTGATCAAAGGTGTTGTTGTTGTGAATATTTTAATGTGATATTATTTCAATATTTCTTACATATTTACTAGGTGGCGTTTATATATATATATATTATTATTAAGCTAAGAATATTATGTCTGCCGCTTACAAAAGAAAGATTAATTTTATTGACAAGAAAGATAGTTTAGTTTGAACCTAAATGACAGAAACAGGCGTGTAGGTATAGATATCTTTCTTCCACTTCTCACGATTCCCCAAGTATAATGTTGAAATCTATACAAACTCTGCACGTGCGCTATTCCTTTCTTGCACAATAGTCTCCCCTGCGGCTACCAATATTACTGGGGGTTAAGGGCACTGGCCATTTTCTCCTCTTAATGAGGGCGCTTGTAAGCACGTTTGTGTAGATTTATCAACCTTGCTTTTCTAAAGCATCGTTCGTATCTTACCATGCAAGGCAGAATGGACAACATAGCTTGAAAAATTGGTTTTATCTGCCACACGTGTTCTGTTTTCCCACTGCCTGGGTCCGTATAACAGATTATATGTGACTAGAAAGCCCAAACTAAGAGTATTCGCCATGTCTTATCTTATATAAACATGTTAGAATAGTTTATATTTCTATGGCGATTTTACATCCAGTAGAAAGAAGCATGAGTTTAAATTCGTTCGTAAAGTTTTCAAAATATTTCATATCTTGATTATTTCACATAAATGTTTATAAGTAGCACGTTCAAAATATGTATAAGTACTACCTCGCTAGCCTAGTGGGCTAGCGTGCCAGGATGCATATCGGAAGATCCAAGATTCGAGCCTCTATTTACCGGTGAACATGCTAAGCACTTTAAGTAGTGTGTGTGAAAAGAGATATAACTGTGACAGTCAATCTTACTAGTCGGATCATACAGTATTTCTAGCAAGTTGATATTAAGACAGGTTATAAAGATACCTGATCTGTATAAGGTGTCTATTCTTTTCTCTTATAAGTTATATGACGTGTAAATTTTTTCTTTTTTTGAATAAACGTTCTGCGCGTAAAATACTTTCATACAACACACTCACTAACCTGCTCTTTAATGCTCTAATTTTTTCACACAACACTCACACTACCGTGCTCTTTAATGCTCTAATTTTTTCACACAACACACACACTACCGTGCTCTTTAATGCTCTAATTTTTTCACACAACACTCACACTACCGTGCTCTTTAATGCTCTAATTTTTTTCATACAACACACACACACTACCGTGGTCTTTAAAGCTCTTGCCTCCAAGTGGCACGACGGTATGTCTGCGGACATATACCGCTAGAAAACGGGTTTCGATACCCGTGGTGGGCAGAGCACAGATAGTTCATTGTGTAGCTTTGTGCTTAATAAAACAACAACGACTGTAAAGCCGTAACTTTTCACACAGCGCACACATTACCGTGCGCGCTCTTTAAAGTTTTAACCTTTTCATAATCACATTTGTAAAATGACAGAATGACTATATGAGGTTCTAAATGAATATTAATTCATGTGAATAAACATACAAATTTAAGACACACAACTAACTAGATCGAGTGAACTAGAACACGCCCTAGAAATGTGTGGCGTAGCTGTCAATTCAAATTGTTTTAAGATCTTAACAAAATCATCCGTATATAAGAGAGCTTGCTCATACACAAATTGAAGTAACCAAGTCAATATCTTTTGGTTTTTCAGAGTCATTTAAGTCTAGAAGCATTTACTTAGTTTGAAATATTCATATCTTGATGTGACTTTTAGTGTAACGAAAGCACGAAAATGAGCCTGATAATAATTTTATGCACCTCATCCTTAACCACCCCATTATAGATTTTCTGGTAAGCAAAGTGTATTTCAGCCACACTATGGGCCTCATTGGGACGTTTTATCACACCTGTTATTTCATAATATATTATAATTCGTTAGCTTAGGTCTTATATCCATTCAACTAAAGCTTTATGTTTTAAGTCAACACACCTGATGAGCTCTGGATCAAGCGAGTTGCGCGCAATAAAAAAGTTCTTATTGAAAACCCATAATTGGTGGATCAACTTTGGCTTCACTTGGCTGTTCTTAATCATATATCTACATAATTGGCTATCTGTGATCTGCTCACCACTGGTATTGAAACCCGACTTTTAGCGTTGCAAGTCTGCAGATTTGTCACTGGGGAGCAGGGTTGATCAAGAATAGCTTCATTAAATTCAAATTATTAGTCTCATCCTGCCATCCTAAAGTGGAATGTCTATCTTGAACCAAAATACAGTATCATATATTTATTTCATATCGCTAGAATATGTCCTGACGTAATTTTTTTTAACTCAAGTATTTTTTTCCCCACACCATTGATTTATAATATTATAATATT
>NW_013665938.1:97411-120482 GCF_000517525.1 Limulus polyphemus | reverse complement strand
ATTGGGCCTGATTAACACTTGTAAGTTTTTGAATATCCGGTTGCAGTGTGGTCAGCGATAAGCGAAGATCATCTCTTTTCACAACATCAAGGCGGTTACGTATTTTTGATAACAAATAAGTCACCCGACTAAAACCAGATTCAACCAGATAAGATGTGGGAAAAGCGATAAAATACAACTTTGCCTTCTCCCAGAGCTGTGGAAGCTTATTAGCTATTTCACCACTTATCCAGAAATAATGTTTGTCATGTTTGAATCTAGCCTGGGCTGTTATATCACTCCGCATTTCGATGAGACATTTTTGTAATGTGATTTTAACATCAACCGCCTTCACCCCAAATGGATCCACCACCCAATCCATTATTTTGATTGTTACTAGAGTACCAGTAGCGTCTGGTAACCTGACTTCTGAGCTGTGGGGGATATGGGGAGAAGGGAACCTGATTGTTACTAGAGTACCAGTAGCGTCTGGTAACTTGACTTCTGAGCTGTGGGGGATATGGGGAGAAGGGAACCTGATTGTTACTAGAGTACCAGTAGCGTCTGGTAACCTGACTTCTGAGCTGTGGGGGATATGGGGAGAAGGGAACCTGATTGTTACTAGAGTACCAGTAGCGTCTGGTAACCTGACTTCTGAGCTGTGGGGGATATGGGGAGAAGGGAACCTGATTGTTACTAGAGTACCAGTAGCGTCTGGTAACCTGACTTCTGAGCTGTGGGGGATATGGGGAGAAGGGAACCTTTGATTCAATTTTAAATACTTTATTCGGGCAGTGAAGTTTCGGTGGCACACTCAGAATGTACTGTGGCCCCTAATTTTCAGTCATTCATGTGTGGCCTCCTAGAAACATAGCGTGGCTCCCTGGGGGGCATATGGCCCACGTTGAGAACCATTGATCCAAAGTACCCATCATGACCCAGCGGATAGCGTGCCGGACTATAGATATTGTCTCGTTTCTGCCAAAAAGAAAAAAAAATCGCGATCCGAACATTAGAGCCTTGGATGTTTCATCAGGACGACTGTTGAATCCCACTATTTGGTCAAACAAGAGTAGTCCAAGAGTTGGAGGTGGTTGCTGTTGAGTAGCTGTCTCACCTTTAGTCTGTCAGTTCAAAATTAAGAAAAGCTGGGGTAGATAACTTTTGAGTAGATTTGCGCGAATATCCGAAAACAAACAAACAAATTTATTTAGAAAATATGTCAAATCAAGCTACCGTCATATGTTCTTAGTCCTATACTATTATGATAGATTAGCTTTTTTTAATTTTAATATTGTATTCAATATAAATAAGTTAATGAAAGTAAGCCTAAGAGAAAACTTGTATGCGGTAAAAGTAATTCAACGATATCAAAAGGTATTTGTTACCATATTCCGTATCGTGCACGAAACCGTCTAATATAACATGCATCTAGACAAGGTGTGACTCATTCAACTATGACTCATTTTTGACTCAAACATCTTCTGTTTCATTCAAACTGAAAATTCGTATGTTGGAAGGATACGACATGAGACTAATATTCGTCACGTTAAAGTCTTCGGGAAAACGCTTTGCTGCATTGATATATACAGAGCTTCAGAATGATCAATTAGATAAGGATACGAGGTGGTTGGAGTAAATCTATGAGAATGGAATCAAGTTGAAGATATTTTTACGAGTACTTAACACTAACTGTACTATTAAAAAGTTCATCAAATACAGAAAAGCACAGTTTAGCTTCTCAGAAAATCTTTTGATCAGAAGTAAAATAAGCTGTTTTTTTCTTATCTGTTTGCCTGTCTACCATCATCATATTTACGCAAATAGGCCTAATTATATTAATGTTAAATAATTCTATTTCTATAAGAATGTGTTGACCCAATAAAAAAGTATATTATTGTACTTTTCCTCGGAGGATTAATTCATTTCCGTTAGAGTTGAATTTGGAAAAGTCTTTAACTGTTTGCAATATGTCACTCCAGAATATTTCTAGGGTATTTTAATATAAGCCAAAATTTAAAGTTATAAAATTTGAATTATGTACAGAATGATATAAGGTAGCTTCTCCTGCAGTGGTGGCACTAGCACAAGTGTTTTTAGAATATTTTTACTAAGACGTTTAATTGCAAACAAAAAATGCTTAAGTAAAATAAAAATATAACATTTATCTTTAAGTCTGTTGTTTGTTTGTTTTTTATTTGAAGGTTTCAGTTATAATCCGATTCTGTTCTATAACGTAAGTAAAATATCAATATTTAGGGTTAGCGTAACTGGGCTGTGAATTTGAGAATTCATGGTTCGCGACCTGTGGGCGCAAAAACAAGATCTTCGTTATGGGGGTATGAATCCACTGTAAGTGATGGCCAAGTCACGCTGCTCGATCAAACAACAGTTGCGGTGGGTGCTTTGAATATCTGCCTTCCTTATAGTTTATCAGTTAAAAATCGGGGACGGTTATTCGGAGATATTTCTTCTATGATAAAACACTAATTGATTATATAGGAGGAGAACAGTATTCCTTGTGATTTTTACGTTTTTCACGATTATCAACCTTATGTCTTTTTTTTAACGAATTATCTCACTTATTAGATCCAAGCTTTTATTCGGTTGTTCTTGTATGTTACCTTGCAATAAGCGGAAATATCTTCCACTCAAGTCTCTTTTTAACAGAAAACGTTTGTCGTTAAATTATTGTAATACACATAACCTAACCCCCCCCCCCTCCATTGGCACAGCAGTAAGTTTGACGGCTTATAATTTTAAAAACGGGGTTTCAATAACCGTGGTGAGCACCACAAAGCTACACAATGGGTTGTCTGTGTTTTTAGCTACACACAAAATAGATCTCACACATATCTCAAAGTTCTCTTCAAGAAGACTAAAAATAAAACTTAGTTTTTGTTCAAAAATATTAAACTACTTGAGCGTGATTTTCCAGTGGTCCTCGTTCATTAAATTTCGTGTAAGTTCTCATCAAATTTTATTTCCATGCGAAATATTAATCTCTTACTCCAACGTTCAGAAATTGTGATGTTCACGGTTATATATACAACCACAGAACACGCTAATGAAAGCTTGAGATATCTCCAAAGCGAGCAATTACAATTTAAATTACTATTTAGTTTCATTCCTGATTACATACAATCACGTGTATATGTTTATATATATATATATGATTGTAATAACAATCTGCACGTAGAGTAAGTGACATTCAGTTCTGTTTAGATGAAATAGTTTGTACACTTCTAATTATCAATCACGTGAATGTTCACAGGTGCAACTATATTTTTACCATTCGTAGAACACATTTTATTTCATCGAGTTAACACTTCATTATGCGCTTATGGGCACTGTTGATTTCATAATTCATAACAAAAATTGTCGATTTTCTACTCCCAAAATGCACACATTATAAAATAAAGACTAGTAGCAGTCATTAGGTATTCAAGTAATTACTTGATTCTCCTTTAAGATCATTTTTTATTATTATTTTCATTTGTAAATGCGCTTTTGTACAAGTTACCACGAGTTGGACTCTACCTAAGACATTATGGTAGGCTCACAGATAAGGAGTTCTTTCCTTTACCCTTTCAGCAATTCCTTACCGTTAGCTAACATAATAAATATGTACTTTTTATGTTACATAACTCGAGCTGCAAGTAGTATTTACAAATTCGTTGCTGACACTACAATACATCTTTAAAAACATTCTCAATAATATTTATGGTATTTAATAGTATCCACAGAAATGAAGATTCACAAATTGATGTCCGTTCAACTTTAGCATTTTTCAGATGTCTTAAGTAACAGCTGATATTGTGTATAGTTCAACTCAGTTCTTGCACCTAAGCAACTGCAGCAATTTTAGTTAAAATGGATAAGAGCTAATCAGAATAATTTGATCTTACAGATGCTGTCAAGGTTTTCCGTATGTACATGAATAGAAAATATCTTTATTCAGCGGCATGTCTGTGGCTTTCGATTCCAGTGGTGGGCAGAGCACAGATAGCTCTTTGTGCTTAACTACAAACAAACAATCTTTATTCATCGAGAAAAGTTGTATTAATTAGCTTATCTTTCATAATCTAAATAGATGAACAAATACACTAGAGATTTTAATTTTTAATATTTAAAACATAATTGAACTTCTTGTTGAATTTTTAACAGGCCAACACCCCATAAAAGTAATAAATGATAGGATGTCAATGCTAGTAAACAGACATACATTTAGAACAGATAACGTTTTTATTGAAGAATCTAGCTTTACATAAAATATTTCGGCGTATATCCAATTATAGCAGTAGGATTTCTGTTTTCCTTTTTTTCGAGATTCCCCTTTGTTTTTTTTTAATGTACCGAACATAAGTAATAAAAATATGTGGTTTTAAACCACCAAAAGTCATTTTCTTTCTTTCTTTAATGTCACTTAACCTTTCATCTTCACTAATTTCTTTGTTTTCCTGACTCTAATCCCGCTAAAGTTCGCAGCTGCCATATCTTCAGATTTAGCTGGGTTTTTTTCATTGTGAAGTGGTTTAAGGTTTGATTATTTACTTTAACGTTACTGAATGCCTTTCAGCTCCATTCTCAACTTCTGTAGATTAAAAGCTTAACACTCACAAAGCCACCAAAGATGAATGACGACCTCCGCAAAGCTTCTATCCACCATATTAAAATATAATGATAAAAGTTGTCTCCCATAGAACTTCCCTGTTCCATAAAATGTGTTCAGCTCTGTATTCAACTAAATTACGTAAAACAACCATTGGATTCAATTTGGAGGTTTGCTCAGTTACCTTCGTGATCATGTCTATGACTCCAGTCTGCTCACTTTCATCCATGTCTTGAACTCTGTACTTTGAGTACAACATGGATGCTGCTAACTGGACAAGATGAAAGACTATATGTCGTCATAAAGTACTACTCATCAGCTGTTGATAAGAGGTGATTGCACAAAGTGTGTTCATAGTGCCTTGAAGATAAGGTCCAACTCAGACAGCATTGATCTGTCAGCATGCGAGATTGGTTACATCAGGCTCAAAACTCCATTCACGTCCAAAGAATGGCATATTTATAAGTGATTATTACGGATGTGAACGGGGGTGGGGACTATGAGTCTTAGGTCCAATGTGGCTACTTTGCAAATGCTCTTACGTCTTAACTGCATTTTCAAACCCTTGTTAACTGAATATTAACAAGTGTCGATATCTTTCTTTTTCTCGACTTGAATATGTTTGAGTTTTTGTTGTAGGATATGTTTCTCCTGGTAAAGCTCGATTGTCCCGTACAAGTTATTCCTAGTTCTGAGCAAGACAGGTGTCCTTAGCAAACAGAGTGACCTAGCAATACATAACGAGATGAATATCTTTCTCTTTGACTAGTACCCAGAAAGCTCTTGTATTTGTTGTATATTCTGTGACAAAAGTATGAACTTTTTCTGTTCCTATAGTGTCTGTAGCGTCACGGAAAAGAACCTGGTTCATAGGTTGCAGTTATCAAGTAGCTTAACGGATTTCCCTTCACATCAGTCCATTATTCCGACATCAGCTATCTTCTCAGTATGAATATACACCAACTTCTCACTCAAAGAGGAAATTGAAAGATGAAACCGTGTAGGAAGTACAAAGGCAGGAATTAAAAAAAAAATTATCCGACATATCGGTAAAACTAAGTGGTTTGCAACTTGAATACACAACTCTTGTGATGTGCTTTTAAATATTTTTTCTGTTCCGGGAGTAACATTATACGAAGATCTTTCACCTTGTGTTTGTCAGTAAGTATGTTCCGGTAGCTGGAGTCACTCAAAAGTCGTTGGAGTCACATGATATAGAAACTGTAGCAGATGATTAGGTAAATATAAAATAAACCAACACAAGTGTGCACTCGTAGATCACTTTGAAATTGCCTTTCTTCATTTTAAAATGATGCCTGATCATACTGGATGACTTGTACATTTTGACAGTATAACATAACATACGGACAACAGGGGTTATACCCTTTATCCTTCAGGAAATCCATCCGTTTCCCTCTTAAATTCCTGTAAAGTGCTGGCCTTCATTACTGCAGCTCATCTATAAGCCAATCACTCTGTTCGAAAGATAAAATTGTCTTAACTGAAGAATAGCTGTATTTTCTAAATATTAAACTTATGTCTTATTGTCTTCAAAGTACAGCACAAAGAAATCAGTGGACTTTTGCCTATCGATTTTCCTGATAATATTGTAATCTTCAATATGATTACCTCTTTCCCTTCTTTACTTAAAGTAAAATAAGTTATCTTAAACCATATGTAAATCATAACCCTTCCATTCTCGGAAACATCCTTAAAGCTCTTCTCTGAGCCCTTTCCAAAAAGTCAGTAGCCTTTTTTTAGATAGAAAGACCAAAGCTATACACAATATTCCAAGTGAGGCCTAACTAGTAACTTATAAAATGAGATAAATACCTTGTTTGACTTGTAATCAATGTCTATAAATAAACTCTAAAATTATGTAGTGTTACTACAAGCAACACAGGACTTTTTTGATGACTTGAGCAAATAATTAACCAATATGCCAAGATATTATTTTCAATCACGTTATTGAGTGCCTTTCCATCGATTTTAGAGGTGTGATCAAAATCATTATATCCAAATGAATTACCTTACATTTACTATAATTAAAGGTCATTTATAAAATATTTATCCAACTTACCAATTGGTCGAACTTCCTCGATACAGCTAGAAATAGTCAAGAGTATAATGTCATCTGTAGACGTTACAAATCTACTCGTTATTTTCGCTATAATTGTTTGTTTGTTTGATATTATACATAAAGCTACAACATGGACTATCTATGCTGTGCCCTCCACTGGTATCAAAACCCAGATTTTACGTTAGAAGTCATTAGACGTACCACTTAGCACTGGGGAGCTTTTTCTATAAGGTAAAGGTCCAAGCACCGACTTCTGAGGCACTCCATTCATAAAAGGAGTCAAATTTACTTGACTTTCAGCAACAACCTTTTACATTCTTTAATTCAGTTACTCTACAATCCAATTAACTAGTGTTCATCCCAACCCCTACTAATGGGATTCTAGTAGCTAATCTGTTGCATGGCTCATTATCAAAACTTTTCAAAGTACCCAAATCTATACCTTTTCATCGTCCACGTAACAGCTAACGTCTGCTAAAAAATCAACAGATTAATAAGGCAAAATATATCTTTAATGAATCCATATTGACTTTCTTTATGATAAATTTAACAAAATATTTTTTTAAAGGTTTCTAATCGGAATCTAAATGTTTCCCTCTTAAAGAAGTAAGAAAGAAATGACCTACAATTTCCAAGGTAAATCTTATATTTCCGTTAAAAATAGGAGTAACATTAGCAACTTTACAATCCTTAGGCGCCTGCCCACTCTCTAGTGACATACCAAAAATGAAAGAGTTTTCCATATCTTGTCTTTGATCTCCTTTGAAACCCTGGGAGAAACCTTCACTAATTTTAATAATTCAGTGTATCTTGTTAATGATCATTAAATACTCAGGCTCAGAAATGTTGCTAATATCTTTTTATATTTTATAAAAACAGAAGAAATGGTAACATTTAAAAACAAGCCATCTCATAGTCTTTAAAAAATCTGACATAAGCATCCTTTCTGATACCCATTTTTTAAACCAAATCCCTAGCTTTCTCACAGCTCTGTTAATCTTCCAACCTAATCTTAAATTCAAACGTCTTTAACTTATGGCATTTATTTCTCATTTCTCCTGCTATTCCTGTTATGTTTTTTCCTCTTTTTAAAATCATAAATTTTTTTTAGATTAACAGAAGATAATTTGTAAAATTTCCCAGGTCTATCCCCTATTACCTTTTAAATCATCACCTGATTTCACTAACATTAAATCTTATTTCGTGGTCTGAAAACTGGCTTTCTGAAAATTAGGGTTTTAAAATTGGATTTATTTTTTCATCTCAACATGTACAACACTCTTCCCCCTACTTCAACTCCGGTAACATATCTTAAATAATTAGCGTTAACAATAAATTTAAAAATGACATCTTCATTGATTGGTTCTATTCCTATTTAGTACAGATAACCATCCTGAATTATTCAAGAATATTTCTCACTCTTACTATTTTATACTACACAACCACAATCTCATCTATTTTACATCATAAGGTTCCAATCAATCTGTGTAAAATTAAAATCTCTCATACTTACTGCATCAGTATTCTTATTAGTAACAACACAGCTCTGATCTCATTATATAGTTTCTCATTGACTTTATCCGCCTGATCAGGTGGCCTAAAGCAATGGACAATTGACAACGTTCTGTCCTAGAACGTTTTGGTTGAAACCAGTATAGATTCAATCTTTCCCAACCTAAAAACCCCATTCCACTTATCCCTGAACTACATCTAACCATACTGAAGTTAAATATTTTTTCATTTTCTATTACCGAACTATCCATCCAATAATACAGTTTATTTAAAATCAAGCTATTTCACAGTTATATATTAATATAATACTAAAAATGTCATATTAACTAATACTGATATTGTTATTACTAGCGCCGCAGCCATAAATATGATGTACACTATTCATTTACTGATCTAGTTACATATAATATTATATTATAACTGATTATTAATTTAAATAATTTACTGACGTATTAAAATTTAAATATCAGCAGTAACAAAATAACACAAACAATAATTTAATCTCGTAAGACAAATATATCTTACTTAGTTTACACTTGTAGTGTTTCCATATTTTAATTTAATGTTTAGTAACGTTAGTATTCTATAATCTAGAGCTAGTAAACATCAGTAAGTTACTTAGATTTAACGATCTCGTATTAAGCCTAAAGTCGTAACTTTAGGCTTAGTTTTACCTGCAGTTATAAAACTTAAAATGTCCCAACTTAACTAAAATTATTTTATAAACTTTAATAATACTAAACCGATACTTCTCTTTTCCAGAAAAGATGCTGTAATCTACAATTACAATTATTTGTAATTTCTCTTTTTTCAGAGCTCAAAAACATTCTGTCAGTTCCCGTCAAGAGCCGTATCTTCAACAAGATATAACATTCCAAGATTCTTAAACATTCTTTTAATACAAGTAAGTGTTTAATGAATTAATTCTCAGACTGGCTGAAGTTGAAAGAAATGTTGATACACTTCTAGATAATTCTTAATCAATTATAATACTATTTAGAATATTCTACGCAACCTCTCAGTGAGATAGGGACCACTCATTTCTACAGCTTTCTTGAGCAAAAAAGTTGCTAGAAACTTTAGATTATGTGAGAAACACAAGGCAAAATCTAAATATTTCCGAAAAGCAAAATAGCCGTAAGTTCACAGTGATTTTACTTGCATTCACTGAACGCTTATATTAAATATTTGAAATCTCACTTCAAGTGCAAAGAATTAAGCCTAACTGAAAACAAGAAAGAAAAAAAAACAACACTTACATTAGACTTTTATAAATTACGACATTTAATTAATTAATATATAACTGCAAATAACCCATAGGACGAGCACAAACACTTTATACTTTCGACCGTGTTAGCTAATACCCAAACAACAGCTAAAAATGGAAATATTAAACCAAAAAAATATACTTAGGATACTTTAAATCCTGATAGACTTTTATAAAACTGGAGAATCTCTAGGAACTTATTCCCTGTTGCCTATAGATTATAAATTAGGATTGATTTTTTAAAGAAAATGATCATAGTTATCTATAGAAAGCAAAGAAAAATGGAAACTTTCCAAGCTCATACAACATTTGCACTAACAATTTTGGCAGTAAAAGACCATAAGAAAAACAACTGGGAAGAAGTGAAAGTGAAAAAGTCTTATTTAGACAAAAAAAGTTGAAAATAACATACTTGGGTGTAAAATTTGAAAATAATCCTCAATATTGTACAGCTTTTATTGCATTTTCTTTGTTTATTTTCAATTTGATTTCTTTCTCACTTAAGCTTAATGTGATTTAAATTATAAAATTTATCCTTTATAACACATTTTTGTCAGAAAAATAAGCGAAAGGAAAGAAGGTTATTGAAAAAACTAGTGTTATAGTGACTAAGCTAAACACTTTATGTGTTTGTACTAGATACCGTTGGTTTCAGATATACTTACCAGTAAATGAGTTTTCGTCAACGCTTAATAACTTCCTAATAGTTCACTATCGGTTATTAAAACATAAATATAATTTTAAAATATATCGAAAAGTCAGTTGTAAAATAAATAATATGTATGCGTATACTAGAAAAATTCATTAGGGAACAACTAATTATTGGAACGCATTTTATAAGTTACTAAATTTTAGCTTACAAACTAGTACTGAAAGTTAAAAAGTTGTGGTTTTCTTAAGATAAAGTTGCAATACACCAGTATGTTGAACATGGAACTTCTCTACAATAGTTCCTTTTCATGTTACAACTCCTAGTTTGGAAGTGTCGTTATCAACATCAGGGCTTAGAGTTTGTCTATTTATTGAATTTCGCGCAAAGCTACACGAGGGCTATCTGCGTTATCTGTCCCTACTTTGGACGTTATAGAATATAGAGAATGCAGCTACTCAACATCACCCACCGCCAACTGTTAGGGTTACTCTTTATAAACGAATAATGGGATTGACCGTCATATTATAACGCCCCACAGCATGTTCGAAGACAGGTTTTGATCACGCGATCCGCATATTTTGAGTAGAGCGCTCTAACCACCACGCCATGGGTGACGAAAATTAGTTGTCATTATGGGTTTTGTCCACTTAGTAGCAAATATGTCCATCTCGAGGGTTTAACAAAAACCTATACAACGTCCCTGACAAAACTCTGGGTGTAGTTCGGGCGAATGTTTAAAATGTATTTAACAGCTGATCCAGTGGGTCTAATGAGGAAGGAAACATGAAAATCGCCCCTGAAGCTGGTTTTAGACGTGTTTATGAGTTGAAAGTCCAGGAAATATGCGAGCATATCTATCGAAGCAGATACAACTTTAAAAAGTATACTCCTAAACCTGCCATAGTCAACTTCCGTGACGATATCCAGCTTTTCTTCTTTTAATACTTTAATGACACAGTATCCTGAGCAAGATCTTATCCAAAGGTGACAATTCTTAGAATACCGAAATAACTTGAAAATCAGCAGTTTGTGTGTGTTTATGTAGACATTGGTAATCCTGTTTTACTTTAGCCGTGTTAAAGAAGAAAAAAAACAACAACAAAAGAAAGTATATTATCTAAGATTTGATGATCGTGGATAAGCGTAATAGTAAATACATTTTTTTCTGTTCTTAGTATATTGTATATCAGTTACACGAGTAATAACTGACAAATAAATAAATACAAGTATTGGAGATTACAAACTTGATCTTAATTGAAATTACAATGTAGAAAATCCCTTTGAACACGTAGCAAAAAGAAAACGACAAACTTCCAATTATTCATAAATGTAACAGTCATAACAGTCACTACGATATACAGATTGCCATCAGAGAAAAGTGAAATATATTAGTATTTACATTTTTACAGGTATGTTTAACTGGTTATCGTTCATTACAAGAGGGATGGTGGGGCATTATATCATTCAATCTCCCATATATTAACATAGCCATCCTCTAAAGATTATTTAGCTAGCTCATCTACTTTGTTCTATCGTGGTTTCTGACACTAGCTGTAAAATAAAGGAATGTAGAGATATATATGGGTTGTCCGTCATGATGTCACATAGGTGACTTACTTTACACAGGATAAAGGTTCACTAATGCTACAAATTATGTTTCAATTCACCCCTTACCTTTAACGTGTCTTAAGTTAACAGGAAAGGGAATTTCGTATTTATTGATATAAGTTTTTTGAGGTTAATTGACTTTCTGAGCATAAAAAAGTCGGTGTTTTTCTAAAGAAGCTGTTTCCCGCCTTAAAAGATCAATACCTTCTTAATCAAAGCAGGAAGAAACAGACGACAAAAGATATTTTGACATATAATGAAATGTTAAAGAGAAAAATTGTATTCAAAGCAATAGTTTAATTCGTTCGTCCGCTGTCAGCACAGACTGCAGCTTTTAAATATCAATCATAGTTTAAGTAATTTAATTAAAATTAGATGCATAAGATCAAACTCAGAGATTGGTTGAAACAGAAAAGTGTGACGTTAAAGGACTTTCAGAGTCATTTTAATGGTTTAAATGAACTTTTAAAAACAATCATCAAAATACAATACATATTTAAAAATATTTACATAAATGTGCATGAAAATGTATTAACTTAGAATACTTCAGGTTTTGCCATTTCAAGAACAAAATTGAAATTAGTCAAATTATAAAAAAAATTACCCACTTTTAATTTTCAGTAATTAATCTCTTTTTACCCATCTCTCTGATGTTTTTAATGAACTGAATCTATTTTTATTTCTGCTACTATAATCTTCAACTGATTTAGACTAAAACCTATCTGGTTATATTTTCCAGTTTGATTTAGAGAAATATATTTTACATAAAAAAGTCAATGAATTCATTGAATTTTACGTTGTCTATAATCACGCATCAGTGACTCTTAATGTATTTTCGAGAGCCCAACAATAAAAACTTGGATGGTTTAGTATCGTAATATTGGTTCTATTCCTTAATGAAAATCAAGTCTTAACTGGTTTATCTAAAGCACAAGGGTTTTTTACTTTTATCAGAACATAGCTATCTGGAATGCTTAAAAGTTGTCTTTTAATCAAAACTATCTCAGGCAGGATTGATGAAATTAAACGAAAGAAGTAGTTTAGGAAACATTTCTGAGTGAATACAACTTACCAGGAACTTGTAGCATAAAAAGAACTCCATGAACTAAAGATGAAACAAACATAGTTCTTGACCTCTCTAGCTGTAAACAGTGTTTAGAAGTTGCCCTAATGGAGTCAGAAAAAATAACCGCGGAAGATTTTAATAACTGTGTTCATGAATCCAATGACTTTGAAAAGAAAACTTTACAGACAATAACCAAAAACTGTTACTCAAGTTTATAAAATTTCAAGCTATCATGAAATCTCAAGAAGAAAAAGTTCGTAATACAAACTAGATCATGTACACTGGTCAACTTTTATTTGAAACTCAAACCAACGGAACGAGCGAAGCGACTTTCCTAACCCTGGTAGCACTTACTACGGGACTAAAGATGAGACAACACAAGCTACACGTCTGCCAACAAACCGTGGGAGCCCAAAGTGTGGATGTCCGATGGCAGACTCCTGCTCTTTATTTAGAACACCTGCACTTCTATATCGATCAACCCACTTGTGTTTCTGTGGCGCCCTCTTACACTGTGAAAACTCATACTTTTTGTGCACGAATGTACCTTGTATGATTTCGTTTGGAGTTTGCAAGACTCGATATCAAGCTATTAATAATGTTTGCAGATAAAATTATGAGCCTAAAGTTCCATTTATTTATATATGCATATAGATGCATTATGTTTGTTATTTTATGGTCAGTTTTAAACTCATAAAACTCTTAATATTTGGGCAAAAACAGCCACAAAATTGACTACAACTTGCTGTGAATAAAATCCATCTTTTTATTTTTCTGAAATAAAACTATTAAGGATACCCAAAATATTATTTAAAAAACAATTATTTAAGACAAAGTCAAGGGAACATGATGAAAGTTTTACTTGAATAAAAACTAGCAGGGTCTAAAGAAGAAGCAGAAAAAGTTCATGCGGATGGATACGTGACAGAATACAGAGAGTACCATGAAATCAAACATGATTTGAAGGAACTTTAGCTAAAACATTAAAGTCCTTAGAGCAAGTTTTATCGTATTCTAAGATAAGTCGGCAGGATCAGACGGTCAGATGGAGTTAATTAAAGTCGCCAGTAACAAAGAAAGAATGGGCTTTATAGCTTCAATTAATATAACCCAACTGAAAAACGTGATTGCCCCCAAGCTTCATAAATCTTCCTTTCGTTTCTTACCCAGGCTCATGGGCCGAATGTTGTTGACAAGACCGATGCAGCAAGCCAGATGACGGTAACAACTGACAATATTTGTTAGACAAGGAAGCTGCTATCTTCTCATTTCTCTCCAAGACGCACTAATTAGAGGACCCGACCCTGGGTTAACGAAACCGAACAGTCACGTTTGTTTCAGACAAGCAGCCTTTAGCTAGTTAGCCGTAAACAATCGACCGGGTTACAAACCACCCTAAGCACTGAGAAATCGGTGCCTGTAGACCATAGAACCTACTATTTGGTAGATCGTTGGATCTTTATTGGCTTATCTTCGTTGGCTCTGGAAGAAAACATATATCAGTAGCTTGTAGAGCAAGCAATAAGAAAAACATGCGTACTTGAATGGATATAAGATAGCTAGTTAGTTAGCCAGACAGAAATAGTTAGATAACTAAAACAAATATGTATTTGTTTGAGAGATAAGAAGATAGATAAACAAGAATATCAGAAAGAGAAAAGTTTAAGTTCATATAGTGAGGCAGAAAAAAAACACGTTTTCAAAAACAGTTTGATAGAAAAGATAAAATGTCGGACAAATAATAAACAACAAATCAGATGTATAGAAAATAGAACTGGTATATATTTGTAAAGCCAGAGATTATATAAAAAACAAATCACATAAAGATATTAAAATAGATGATAGACGGATAGATAAAATTGTTTAAAAAGTAAGATTACGAGAAAAGTAACAAAACAAATTTTCAAAGTTTAAAACCTTCAGTGAGTTTAGTTTAAGCTCGTAATGTTATCTTGACAATAATGAATGATCTCAGCCTACTTGCAACATTAAAACATAGCAACTTAGTCAAAAATACTTGTTTATGAGCATCCAGAGTTTGGAATTGAACCCCCATTTTCGTCGTTATAAGCGCTCATTGCTTCCTCTGTACCAAGGGAAGGGAACGTAGATCCAAGGGTGAACAAAGCATACAGACTTTAGTAATCATGGTGTTAAAAAAATACGCAGGTTCAAGAAGTCTTGATAGAAATGAATAAAAACCCTATAACCCGAGCACTTTCGAAAGGTGGACCTTTCTTCTTCAGGGGTAAACTAGTAATCAAATATCGCTTGCACTTTTGTAATTTTTTGGATACTTTTTTGTTCAACACTACTTTATGAAGACCACCTTAATTTCACAAAAGTTAAAGTCACTTACTCAAAATATTTTTTTCTTTTTTTACCTTTCCTAGAATGCTGTGAATGTAAGTTTGAAAGTACTGACTTATAAAGATCACATTCTAGAAGCTGAACAACACACCACGTCATTCGGCTTGTTTTGGCTTTTAAGCACAAAGCTATATAATGAGATATTTGGCCACAATACTTTTCCCTTTAACTCTTAACTTTAAATTTTTTCCGACTTTATAAACTGTAATAAAGAAAGCAGGACCTGTACATAAGGGGGTGAATAAGTTTGCTTGTATTTGGCTATGATCTTGGTTTTTGAACAAAATCAAAACCAAATAACTATCCATTTCACATATATTGACAAAACTGGATATAAAAGTGCTTTTTTGTTGTATATGAACGATGATATCGCTATGGCTCTCAGAATTACTTCGTAGTTATCTTACGGAAATACTCATGTTTGTAAACCACTGTGATTAATTTGGACTATTCTTATCATAAAATGTTTTCTTTCAATGATAAAATTGTTGAAAGGCACAAGTGATACTCGTACAGGAGTCACAGAGAATGAGTAATTGCAACTAAGTAGAAAACTTATAACTAATACAATGCAAAAAAAAACTAATAAGTTGTATAATGCACTGAAATTTTGTATTTAGTTAAACATAGCAGTACACTTGTTTTTATTCTCTTATAAGTTCATCGGTGTATGGTTTTGAAATATTCCGCCAAATTTCATTTGTTACTCACAACAACTCAGTCAAGCTGTTTGTTTGCTGTTGGATTCTCTCAGTTTCCATATAACCGATTAAGGCTTTAATAAAATTTATATAGGGACTTTGTGAAGGCCTTTTTTAAAATCCAGGTATCGTTTCACCACATTTGCTGTATGCTTTGGGACACTGTCTTGCTGAAAAAAGACTATTTGCTCAACACGTTCTGAGGGGACTGTATGACGGGTAAGAATCTCATTTTACCTTTAGCAATCACTTCTGTTTAGATTTCCAACATCACTGGTTGAGATACAGCACACACACTTGTTTTGTTCTCACAAGGTGCTTCACTGTAGATGTTCATATACACTGACAGTCACAACGTTCTTCTCACTGTCATCTAGCAAACAGTTATATTTGGATTCATCTGTAAAGAATACCATATCCTCTTCTGGCTTTTCTGGTCCCATTGTTTGAAGTCTTTTTCAGCCTTTCGGATTGGTTATTTTTCCTAAGCAGTGGCTTTTGAGCAGCTACACATACATTGAGACCACTTCGTGATACTATTTATCCTGTTGTTTTGGAAGTAACATTTACCACACACTGTTGGGATGTCTACCTCGGCCATTTATGTTATCAACAGTACTAGTTTCAGATATCCTCTTCATAATTTCTATACAACTCCTACCGAAACATAAAATTTCACCTCAACCTATCGCAAAGAATAGCCGTCTCAAGACCAAAACTTTGATTTCTACATAATTTTTCATGTGGTATTTCTGTCAAGGAAGCCATAAGTACCATCGTCACACTACTGCTGGGAATAGTATGATTTCCGGTAATTCTATAGGTATTATGCTGATTTGGCACTGTCTGGTTGGTTGGCTGAAATGTAATCACAACATGTGACTGTACTCTGGCAAGGTTCATTTTCGTACAATAGAGAGGGGAATAATTCCATAACATTCACTGTTTTGCATATTCTCTCCAATACTGTACATTTAAAATATCCTCTTCAATCACAATAGCTATAATCTTGCACGATTAATTGCGTGATAACCAAGGTAACTGAGTTGTTAAAACGTACGTCATTGGCAGTTGATAGGGGTTAACCCTTTAGGTCAGATCGTAGAGCGTTGGCCCGTAGTGCTAGAGTTCTGGCTTGCAAGTTTCATATATTATGGCTTACTATAATTTAGACCAGAATTATTAAAAAAAACGTCTAACTTTACCTATTTCTTTAGCTTGAGCAAGTAAGCCTATTTCTGATCTTTAGCAAGACTAAACTTAGGATTTGTTGCCTTTATAGTTGTTTCCAGTTTTCTAGATTGTCTTTATCTTCCCATCTTTCTTTTGCGCTGTGGGGACCACTAAGTAGATCTTGTGGCGTTACCGACCCGACAGTCACACGGAAAGATAAAGCAATGGCAAACTAGGTTTGCCTATTTGTTACTGGCTTTTTCGTTAGGAGCGACGATGCTTTCAAGTCAGTTTCGACGGTTTTCATTTTATCTTCAAAAGTTTCAGGTCTACCTGGAAGCGGCCAGCTATTTATTGGTTTCTTTATGTGTTTAGAAGGCTGAACCGTTTCAAATTCATTTGTACTTTTATTTATCTTCAGTTACATCTCTTTCTCATCTTGAATGTTCGTTTAAAGTATTCCTTCGTTACGTTTTTTTCTCAGTCTTCTCTTTTAGATCGTATTAGAAATAACAAAAGTCTGTTTCGTGCACACTGTGACACTGTCTTTTTTGTTTTCACACAAATTCCTATATTAAAGCCTGTTGACCAAATCTTTCAAAACTCCTGCTTTATGAATAGGAATACAACTGTGGGTTAACTAGATTTTAATAAGAAATACCATGTTCTAACTCTTATATAAACATAATCGTATATATATTTTTAATAAAGATAAAGCTGTTTTCTGTGTAATGCATCATATTTAATATATATATATACGTGAAGAAATATAAAACATTTCATCAGAATTCAATGAAACATTAATCAGGGCCGTAATTAAGATTATCAGCAGAAAAGAGAATCATTGCCCCGATTTAATTATTCATTGCATTCAAATGAAAAATTAAATATTTGTTCACTTATTTCCATCATTGTTCGGAAAATTATTTTGGGTTTGTCAGGGCTAAAAACATATTCACAAACCCACTTTTATAACTGATTATTATCTAATTATATCATAAATTGAAATAATAACTTATGAACGTTTTATTATTTATTGTCAAAATTAATAGTTTGTTATATTAAATATTTGATAACTTCATTCTGCTAAACATACCTAACAATCTTTACATTAGTGAAGTAAATAAAATACCTTTATTTAGCATCAACTGCTTTTAAATCAGCAAAAGTATGTTTCAGAATTCAACATTCTACAATATATATATATACATATATATATATATTTAGCAAACTTGCATGTGCAATCAAGGCGCGCAATACAATCTCCATCTAACATTATTAACATGAATAAACTAATTTTTTATACATTTTTATCTTTACCATGTATATGGATTATATTATGGATAGTGCTTGTTAATTTGACAAATTACCAATGTTCTGCTTTGAAAAATAGAATACCTTTAGCATTCATTAGAAGAATGTTTTATGAATTTAAGTTTTGATTAAACTAAAACTTTTCGTGCTTTGACTAGTTTCAGTAATTAGAAGGAATTTCAGACTTTGGGAATAATTTGTTAATTGCTTTCATGTTGTATTAATTAGAAGTTAATTTATATTATGAAGAGCTAGATACAAGAGAGAAGCCTTAGAAAAATAGAAATATGACATTTATTTATGATGTTTTATTGGGGTTTTTTCTGCTCATTAATGTTACAAGTAGGCGTAAAAAACTCAATCCAAATTTAAACCTCAAAACAGCTGCGCTATACGATATGGGGATTTACATTTCCACTGAATGAAACTGCAACCAGTACATATGATACAAACTATCGACCTCGTATGAGAAAAAAATAATGCCACTTTTAAGCAAAATATTTTAAAAGTTATTTTATTAGAGAAAACTCGAGATCTGAGGGAGGCGGTCGTACTTTTACGACAGGCTTGGATTTGGAAAGTGAGGATTTTACAAAACCAAACGCATTGTTTTAGTAAAGCTGTTATAAGGGAAATTGAAGATTATAAAATAACGCTGTGGCTATTTTTTTATTTGACAGACAAATAAGTAATAACAGATAGTTATAATAAAATGATGACACATATGATGAAAGAATGTTAATTTTGCAATAACTTTGAAGTAATTTTCTTTTTGACATAAAGGTAGGTGATGAAAGAATGCTACAATATTGTTGTGGTTCATTTATTTGACAGATAGGTAACGAAAGAATGCTACAATATTGCTGTGGTTTATTTATTTGACAGATAGGTAACGAAAGAATGCTACAATATTGCTGTGGTTTATTTATTTGACAGATAGGTAACGAAAGAATGCTACAATATTGCTGTGGTTTATTTATTTGACAGATAGGTAACGAAAGAATGCTACAATATTGCTGTGGTTTATTTATTTAAGATATAGATAGATAATGAAAAATGCTACAGTACTGTTGTGGTTCATTTATTTAATGGACAGATAGGTATCGCAAGAATGCTACAATAATGTTGCAGTTCATTTATTTAACAGACAGATAAGCAAAGAAAGCATGCTACAATACTGTTGTGGTTCATTTGTTTAACAGACAGATACGTAGATAAAGAAAGCATGCTACAATATTGTTGTGGCTCATTTATTTAATAGACAGGTAACGAAAAAATGCTACAACAATGTTGTGGTTCATTTGACTAAGAGACATTTATAATGAAAGAATGGTGCAATATTGTTGTGATTTATTAATTTTTTCAGACAGACAGATAATGAAACAATACTATTGTGGCTCATTTGTTTAACAGACAAATAGATAGTGAAAGAATTCTACAATACTGTTATGGTTCATTTGTTTAACAGACAGATACGTAGATAAAGAAAGCATGCTACAATATTGTTGTGGTTCATTTATTTGTTAGACAAATAGTATTTTAAAAATAAAGCTATAATAATGATGTACCTGTTTTATTTGATAGGGAGGTGGGATATAAAAAGAATGTTAAATTAATGTTGTGGTTATTTTATTTGATAAACAAATAAATTATAAAAGTTTTTATTATAATATTGTGATTATTTATCTTTACAGAGAGATGTATTAAAAAAGAATGTCAAATAATGCTGTGATTATTTCATTTGGTAGAAAGATAAATAGATCGAGAAAAAATGTAATTTATGTCAGGTAGAGAGAATACAAATATTTCGATCACAGCATAAAGACGTACAAACTCCTGTTTCTGTAAGCTCAAACTGTCAGTGTGATTTCATGCAAACGTCCGCTTTTTATCAAAACTCTTTGGATATATCTGTTTCTGACACTGGATCTATCATACACTGCTCGGTAGATTCTGCCGTCCAACTTTTGTTTTCTGTTGCAGTCTGAGCTTCATCTTATTCCACCCTACATTCCTTTGTTTATAAGCTCGTTGCATTCATTGGTGTTGTCTCTATTGACACTGGCTCATTCTCTTATTGCTTGCTTCAATCTTCCATTGCAGGCACCTACACATCACGCTGAAACAATGACAAGAGGAATAAGACGATTGGAAGGAATCGGACAAAAACCTACCTAACAACATTTTATCATGCGCTCTACGTAGCATTTTGCTTTAGTTTGTAAGAAGTTTGATAGGGTATGGAAACAACCACGCTTCTGTTGAACCGTGCTGATTCAACCATACGTAGATCAACGTATCGATAAACGTAATATATCACTCAGCAAGTGAAGTAAAATGTTGAATTCTAGTCGGTTTCTCATACCAATGAAGTCCTTCAGGGAACTTATTCTGTGTAAGATTAATGTACTAGGTGTTAGAAACAGCGTATTAGTAAGCAAGAGTGCTAAGTGTTAGAAGCAGCGTTTTTTAAACAAGAGCTGTTACATAGATGCAATGTTTCAAATTTAGGTAGTTTGCATGAAATATTCAAATGTTTATAACATTCACAAGATTGCTTAATCTTTTATTGAGCATTAAACTACCGTCATATGAGTTTGTTAAAAACAAAGTACAGTGATAGGGCTACATAAGTTAAAATTCCAGACAAACAATTTCAGGTGCAGAAGGGGAGTACAACGTTTTTGAAATTAAAAGGGGGATAACTTTAATTAACATGCTTCTACGTTTAACATTGGACTATTGAAGGCTACAAGTTGTTAATTTTTCTTAAAGATTTTATTCAGTATCTAACGCACACCTAAACTCGAGACTTAACTATACGCAATTTTAACGTAAAATGTGTTGGAAGAAGCTTTCTTTATTAAGGGCCTTGCTGTAAGTAAACCGGCCACAAGCTAGACTTGATGCTCGCAGTAAGTTTCAGTTTTAAGGCATGCAAATATAGTAGATTTGTGGTGTTTCGAATACACAGAAACTTTTATTGGGTCTAGTTTCGAAAAATGCTTAATTGATTATTCAATGTAGATCTTTCAAATTATATATCAAATTTAAAATTCAAAACTGTAGAACATTCTAGAATAATAAAAAAAAGAAGACTAAAGTCGTTCTTGCTATTCTTACCTTTAGGGTTATATAAACCATATAAAACAAAATTTGTCAGACTAATAAATCCGACAATAAGCCTAGTAAATGAATACTTTGTATATAATTTTTTCATTAAGCATATAAAGCAACATTAGCACGCTACTGAAATTTTCAATATCTCATCTGAAAGTTATCGTAGTAGAAATTTAAAATAATATTGCAATAAACTCCTCGCTGATTTATAATTACTCTTCTGAACGTTTCTCGACCACATTAGGTCTAATAAAGACATATCCCATATCATGCAGACATTTTTGACGGCTAATATTCTAGTGCTTAAGAAATCGTCATACAAGTGTGTTTTTTTCTTTTTATAATAAACACGTGTCATTGAAGACATTTTATGAAGTAAAGAACAACAGCAAATCATTTTACGCTAGAGAATAACTATTTGTTTCCTTATAATTTTCGTGCCAAGCTACACATAACCATCTGTAATCGTGAACTGATAGACTAAGGAGAAGGCAGCTAGTCAATAGCACCTACTGCCAACTATTGGGATGCTCTTACATGACTGAAAGAATGTGTCGGTTATACTTAAAGAGCAACCACGATCCATAAGTGTGGAGAGTGTTTTAGCAACAACGGAACCCTCGGGTTCACAGTAAAACATGATAGCCACTAAGCCACGGTGGACAGAGGCTTGTCGCTGAAGACGTTGATGCAGTAACTAAAACAAAATATAATTGAAAATCATTTTACAATAAAGACATGTCCTGAATAAGTCGTCATGGCACATTCTCTTATCATAAATTTGTGTGACCTTAGTGCAGAAGGTTAATGCAGTAAACACGTGCCACTGAAGAGGTCATGGAGACAGTTCAGGCACTATTGGTGTGTCATTAACAAATCGTAATGGAAGATTATTTTAAATTTAAAGCAAGTTAGTAAAGAAGTCGTCTTAGAAAATTGTTTTTCAGTAAAGATGTGTCGCTGAATGACTATTAAGCAATAAAGATGTCACTAAAGGAGTCTTTATGTAAAACCCTATTTATAGTAAAAGCATATTACTAAAGAAATCATCATAGAAACTCTCTTATAGTAAACAAATTTTACATAAAAGGTAATGCACGGGCAGTCTGCCGCTGAATAATAAACAGGCCATGAAAGAAACAAACTGTAAATATACTTGTCATAAGACATTATGTTAGGCCTATTATATTTTTAGCACTACATTCTTAATCTAATCTCTTAGGGACTTTTAAGAATCAGAAGAGTGTAATTTAGTAGTATTTCCACCATGCCATATTCGTCATACCCATTGCCGACGATGCGTTTCGCTCAATCCAGAGCTCATCGGGCCAGCTGAGATACAACGATTACAGTAGTGTCAGAATACCATTTATATAGGTCATTTGTTACAGTAGTGTTAAAATTATGATAAGCCTATCATAATGTCCTATGACAAGTACAAATACTTATAATCATGCTTCTTCAACTTGTAAAAGACGTTCACACCATAACAAACTATAAATACCTTTCACTGCAGAAGGAGTAATATGAAAATGTCATATCATTAAAAAGGTGTGAATGAAATATTATTTGTATTTAGAACATACGTACTGAACTGCCAGAACGCTTGTTTGTTTG
>NW_013665938.1:94473-96411 GCF_000517525.1 Limulus polyphemus | reverse complement strand
ACCAACGAATAGTGGGATTGACCGTCACATTATAACGCCCCCACGGCTGAAAGGGCGAGCATGTTTGGTGTGACAGGGATTCGAACCCGCGACCCTCAGATTGCGAGTCGAGTGCCTTAACCACCTGGCCATACCGGGCCCTGAACTGCCAGAAAATAATTTTTCAAACTGGCGCTTGTTTGTTTGTTTTAAGTTAAGCACAAAGCTACACAATGGGCTAGCTGTGCTGTGCCCACCACGGGTATCGAAACCCGGATTCTAGCGTTGTAACTCCGCGGACATACCGCTGTGCTACTGGGGGAGGGGCCAAACTGGCGCACAAAGACTTAGAGTATATATTCGTTATATTTTTTACTTATTGTTTCAAAACACAGATAAAGTCGTACAAATATATTCCTATAACTCTACAATTTTAAGCAACTAACAAATGGCAAGTTAATTCGGAAATGTTTATAGTTCCATAAAAAATAAATGAAAAATATTATATAACTCCGTCTAAATTGTTTCAGAAACCTTAAAAATTGTTTTCATTTTTGTTTATTTTACAAGTTTTGCACAAAGCTACACAAGTTTTATTTGCGCATTGCTATCCCTAATTTTGAATAGATAAGGTACAGGAACATGGCAATTAGTTAGCAGCATCCGCCACTATTTCTTGGGCTGTTCTTGTCTGACTTGGACGTCCCCCCCCCCTTATAGCGTCCCCATAATCCCAAAGTGCAGCGCGCGCCTTTGCAGCAAGGTAATGCAAACCGTGAACACTCAGATGTTCAGTCCGGACATGCTAACCACTAGGCATGCCAGCTTAAATTTTGAAAGAAAAATAGCCACACCTTTATATAATAATTACAGTTATCATTTGTTTTTCTTTTTGAAATAGACCATTTAAGAAATGAAAATGATAGTCAAAACATATATATCATATTTATGGTAAAACGAATTATGTGCAATTGACAAGCACTATCTATTATGTGTTCTTTTAATTTTACACTCTATTAGAGTATAATACATTTGTTAATATATATTAATAGATTATGGATACTGTGAAATAAAATTACGTGAAAATCAATATAGAAACCAATATTTATTAACATGTTCCATGAAAAAGTTTACATTATCTCCGTTATTAGGTATTGGATTGCTTTCTTCTCTGCCGTATAAATGTGCCTGATAGTTTCAATATATCCAAACTGTATGAATAAGTCTGCTTCCTTTCCATTCAAAGATAGTTATTAGGCTAGTAGACCTAGGCTACGACTAATAAGCAGAAGACTCAGTAATATAAATCGTACTCTTTTAAGTGAGGCAATGTTTTGATAGACGACTAAATCATGTGTTTTAAAGTCTCCTTACGTCTGTAATGATTAAATGTATATGGACTAAATCATGTGTTTTAAAGTCTCCTTACGTCTGTAATGATTAAATGTCTATGGACTAAATCATGTGTTTTAAAGTATCCTTACGTCTTTGAAACACATGATTTCGTCCATAGACATTTAATCATTACAGACGTAAGGAGACTTTGAAACACATGATTTCGTCCATAGACATTTAATCATTACAGACGTAAGGAGACTTTGAAACACATGATTTCGTCCATAGACATTTAATCATTACAGACGAGAGGAGACTTTGAAACACATGATTTAGTCCATAGACATTTAATCATTACAATCTCTTTACGTCTGTAATGGTTAAATGTCTATGGACTAAATCATGTGTTTCAAAGTCTCTTTACGTCTGTAATGATTAAATGTCTATGGACTAAATCATGTGTTACAAATTCTCTTACGTCTGTAATGGTTAAATGTCTATGGACGAAATCATGTGTTTCAAAGTCTCCTTACGTCTGTAATGATTAAATGTCTATGGACGAAATCATGTGTTTCAAAGTCTCCTTACGTCTGTAATGATTAAATGTCTATGGACGAAATCATG
>NW_013665938.1:92795-93839 GCF_000517525.1 Limulus polyphemus | reverse complement strand
ATTTTGAGTTTCAGAAGCGAAATTCTAATATAAAACAGAACAGATAATGGATCTCTTTCATTTTTGTCATACCATTTATCAACCTTGAAAGAAACTGTCTCTTCACTACAATTTGTAGATATTCTAAAAATCGATAATACCCAATACTTATTCGTCGTTCTTTGCCTCAGGAAAAATGTTCTTTATTGCCATCAAGTTTTAAAATCTATGTTTTTGGTTGATATTTAATTAAAAAAATAAACTCCGTTAAGCACGAGATCTATCAGATCCCTAATGACAAGAACTCAAATTTTGTTCTTTTCAAGTATCGAGTAGTGTAAAGTTTGCGTTAAGTGTGCGTGTGTGTAAGTTGTAAAACAAATGGAATACTTAGTAAAAGAGGAAGATGATATATAGCTTATCATTACATGGCCAGTCCTGCTACATCACAGGCCTGGACGTGGAGATTCGGAACCACTAGAACTCACAGGAAAATGTTTATCAATGTAAGAAGTTTTTACAAAAATAAACAAACAAACGCTGTTCTAGACATGATCGAGAAAAAGAAACACACAACTAAAGAGAATTTGTTCCAAAGAAAAGATGCTATTTTTAGAGCGCATTTTAATCTGCTTGCGACATAATCGGAATGACTCCTAATTATTGAAAGTTTCCTAAATGACGACAGGGAGTTTATATTAATAGCATGTTCTCTTTATTATTAGAACAAGCAGTTACCATTTCTATTAAGAATCGTGATTGATATAAAATATTGTTTTTGTATATTTAAAACAAGTACTAATATATTATTTTGATCTAATCAGTCTCAAACGTTTCACTTTTTTATTTTGTGTACACCTACAAAGCTGAACCAATTTTCAGTTCTGTTCTATTATTATTCACGTGTGGATAAATGCAATAATTGGATTACTTATATGCGCTGTCAGTATTTTTCTCCCAACTGTCTTCAGTAATTCTGTTTTATGATTCTTAATATATCTTGGTATTATTAGGAGTAGGAACTAGGTAATTCCTACAAACTAGTTTATAATTTACTAACCACCC
>NW_013665938.1:77977-91949 GCF_000517525.1 Limulus polyphemus | reverse complement strand
CTACAAACTAGTTTATAATTTAGTAACCACCCATACAGACAAAACAAATATTATATATAGAACTAGGTAATTCCTACAAACTAGTTTATAATTTACTAACCACCCATAAAACAAAACAAATATTATATATAGAACTAGGTAATTCCTACAAACTAGATTATAACTTATTAACCACCCATACAAACAAAACAAATATTATATATAGAACTAGGTAATTCCTACAAACTAGATTATAATTTATTAACCACCCATACAGACAAAACAAATATTATATATAGAACTAGGTAATACCTACAAACTAGTTTATAATTGATTAACCACCCATAAAAACAAAACAAATATTATATATGTATATATAAAGGCATTGTTGATCTAACACTGCACCGTGGAAAGGAAATGGATTGAAAGCCACTGAGTACAGAATTATTTCAACGAATTTGAATAGTATTTCATGCAGTTAAATAACCCAGTTCCTTTCATTTCACGGGTGTTGGCCAGATTTGCGTGACTACGTCTAGCATTTAACAAACTTTTAATGCATTCATATTGCTCAAGGATTTCTCTTCATATTCCGAATTCATATAAGCTTCAGAAATTAGGCTTCTCTATAAATCGTATCATTAAGATTTAGATGTAATTACAAGAAGTCGTACATACATTATTCATAGAAGATATAGTGTACTTCCAAAGAAATAGCTATGTTAGGTAATAAAAAATATCAGAAGTTATTAAACTTAGAATTTAATGATTCTAATTTCATTTGGTTATTAGATCTGAACATATTCTTTAAGCTCACAAAAAGCTAAAACAGAACTTTATGAACTCTCGCATTTCTTAAAAGGACAATAACTAGAAAATTTAAAGGTATATTAAAGGCTCGTTTATTTAGTTTAGTGCTTTAAAAATTTACGAATCTTGAAATTTTTTAAGATATACAATTTAGTTTTACTTAATAAAAGAATAAAACTACAGATGTGAGCAGCCTTTGATTATTCCCCAGGGTAAGTTTATGTACTTGCAATGCTAAAAATCTGGAGTTCGATTCCTCGCGGTGGACACAACAGATAGCCCAATCTGACATCGATCTAAAACAAACAGTAAAAAGCTTTTGATTACAATGCAGTTGAAATTAACCGCTGGGACAGGGGCCGAGCGCAGCCAGGTGATTAGCGTTCCGAACTGTGGATCCGACGTTCCATGATTCTCGTTCCGTTACCGCCAAAAGAAAACATTCACGCTCTGTAGTTATAGGTACGTTAAAAGAGTGACCATCAAATTCCATTACTAGCTACCTTTCATCTACTCTATCACTTCAAAAAACTACTTGTCTTAATTTTTTCTTATTAAAGTTACAAATGTTTCTTTAGTGTTGTAGGCGCTTGAATGTAACTAATTTTGGATTTTCTTGATATGATTTGTCCTTATATTTTATTTGTCTTTTCTTGTGATGGTAATTTGATTGTGTTTTTTTGTTTAAAGGCTTCTTCATTATTTTCCTATCGGAAGTTTGTTGCTATTGGATATCAGTAATCATCTAGTGAATAAGAAGTAATTTCCTCTTCTCGTTCACCTTTACTCTGCATTTAAGTAAATTACTCACATAAAGTTTCCCATGAATGATCACTGATAATGACCAAGTAAAATCTTTCAACTACCTATCTAGTGTTGAAAAGGAAGATAAGAATATTCATGAAAGAAACGACAAAATAAGACGTTCTAATTCATATATATAGTAGGAAAAATCCTAAATATTTCAACAATAGGCAAATCTTTACAATATTCTTAGCATGTTAACATTCTGCACAAAGGTAATCATTGTGATGTCATAAAATTATTTTTATCATAGAAATTATACCCTCAAACTCATCCTTCCTTGTCAGACACTCCTTTCGTATACTATACTAAAATAGACTAACGATTTACGACCATAACATAAAGTTTGAGTTAATCTAAACATTGTTTTGTTGCATTAACGATACTTATCAAACGTTAAATTTTTCTTAGCCAGACCCAAGTCGGTGCATCATTTCTTGTACCAATTCAATGTTGAAAGATGGGTAAACTTCTGAAGATAATGCATCTGGAAACGAATGTAATTTCCACCAGCTGCCAATGAAAGAGCCGAATTTTTGTAAACAAAATTGTTATTTCGTAGATTATGATGAGAGAGTTGAGGAACTTTTTCGTCATTAAACAACTGTACTGAGATCTGGCCTGTCAGAACCGAATAAATAAAACATAATTATGCAGTTTAAAAGTAATAATTATTTCATGTTGCATACCATTCATTTCTTTGGTGAACAACTTAACTAACAAGAAATTTTGAACTCCAGCTTAACAAAGATGGGATACAACTGTAACTAAAGCATTGATCCAGAAATGGTTAATCTATATAAAAGCGAACGTGACACGTGCACGTTTTTCATTGAGTGCCTAGTTCATTGTCATTGGCTATCGTTATCTGTCTTGTAGATATATCAGTCAATGCTGCTGAGACTATTATTCTTGCTTAGGCTTTCGAACTGGACTAGCTAAGAGCGGGAACAACGCAGGTGCAAACTGTTCGTAGCTTTGGCTTCTACTGTTGCACTCAAAACAAGGCCCATTTTGTTTGCCAAAGCATTATAGAGAAAAACGAGGTTCTATCATTGAATTTCTTCACGACAGGTGAAAACAATTCAGCCACTTTATCCACGTTTCTAGATTTGTATATTATAACCTGATATAAGTATTACGAACTAACGTATACCCACAACAAACACAATAGTTATTTGCTATTCGGTAATCTTTCGAGATTCATTTTAAAATAGTTTGTGAAACATAAGAGTTATACAGAATTCTAAAACGTGTTTGAATTTTCGAGAAAAGGATAATTTATACCTGGCAGTTTGGTAAAGTTGAGTCAAAATACTGTCGTGATAATAATTCTATTGGTGAGATAGAAAGCTTATAAAGAACGAGCTAGTGAAAAATAGATGTGCAGTTAGTTTTTACATATGAGATGCATGAATTGGAATAATATATATACTTATTTAATAATGAGCTTAAGGGTTAAAAGAATAGAATATTAAAAATTCAATATTCGTTAAATAAAAACAAAACAAATTATGACAACCAATAAATGTTATTCTGATTTTGAAATTGGTTAAGAAAACATAGTAACATTCTTTAACATGACTAGAGCTAGGCATAACATAGTATTAGCGTGTCCAGAGTGTGTATGCGCTATAAGAGTGACTTTCAAATTCTATTATTTGATTAGAGTAGCCCAAAATTTGGCGGTGGGTGTTGTTGAGTAGCGTCTTTCCTTTTAAACTATCAGTTCAAAATTAAGTATGGTTATGAGTATATATCTCTTTCGTGTGTGGCTTTGCGTGAAAATTCTGAAACAAACAAACAATTAACAGACTTTGCTTTAATAGATTGTATCACGCTAAAACTCTATTATAAACTCAAACATCTTTAGGGTTCTTTAAAACAAACTTTTTGAAACTTTTGCCAAATAGAAGAAATATTACATGTTTTAGTTTGACAGTGATATAAGAGAAGGACTATGCATTAAGTTGGTTTTACTGAATCACTGGTTCCTATTCTTTACATTTGTTTCGACAAGGTATGCTGCTTGGAAAGCAACGTGGAATTTGTATAGTTGTATTAACGTCTTATTGATTTATTTATAAAGTGTCCGGCTTTTGAAAAACGTAATTGCAATGGTTGATACACCATTCTATATTTTTAGAAGACGAAATTAAGAAATGAAAAACGAGAAGATATGAAAAAGAAAACCGCTTGTGTTATATCCATATATGTTTCACTCAATAAGATATTACTACCTATTAGTGATTATGTGGGGACACTTCATTGTTATTGTTTTTATTTCTTATTTTAAGATACGGTATCTCAATCTTCATTATCCGAAAGTAGTTCCATCATTCTGTATCTTATCTTGGCAAAAAAAAGAAGAAATACAAGCTATGTTTGGAGGAAAAACAAAAGTTCTTATTAAATTATCAATCACTAGTGCCTTGGTGGGTAACAGAAAGACGGTGTAAACACGACACTTTTATTGTATATATATATATATATATATTCTAATTAGTTTTTATATATGTTTATACATAATACGTAAAACAGACAGTTCTTGTGCAAAAACGGGTGAATCGGTTTTGAAAGAACATGTGGCGAATTTCAAACATATTATTGATTGGGATAATGTACATTTTTTTAAACAGTTAACGGAAAAAGATGAATCAAATACAGGAGAATCTTTAGAAATAGTTAAAAACAAAATTAATTTAAATAGAGATTTAGGCCCAGGAGCCACAGGAGTAAACTTTGGAAATCATTGTTGTAAATGGCGCCATTGTAAAGACACGTTAATTATACACGTACATTAGGTTTATCAGCAGTGTCATGTGTACTTCTTGATGGATTCTCCTGAAGATGATGGAATTATTTCCACCGAAACATGTAGAGTTTTAAGTTTCTTATTACTTATACATTTTTATTCTTTTAATCTTTACAAGTAAATGATTGTGCAAGTAAAAAACGTTGATTTTCGTTTTATATTTTTATTTAATGTTTATACATATTAAGCTCTAGATTTTTGATGGGTTAATGGTGGCTTCAATCTAAATTTAGATTTATTTGTGTAATATTCTTTCCTGTGACACTTATATTTTCTTAGATGCCATAATAACAAATGCATTATACAGTTTTATTAAAATAACTTAATGTTATCATGAACGTGGAAGAAAAGCAAAAATAATAGGTTATTTGCTGGAAGAAAGCAAAACGGAGTAAGTATGTAAAAGTAATTCATTCACTTGTGTATTTTATGGAACTGACTTTTCTCGAGGTTTATATTGAATTTTTTATCAAAAGAAATTTAGATTTGTTTAGAGTTTTGTCTTGTGTTTGTTGCTAAACACTATGCTACACAATAGGCTATCTGTGCTGTGTCCACAACGGGTATCAACTCCCGGATTTTAGTGTTATAAACCCTCAAACTTACCGCTGATTTACCACGAGGGCTTCAATACAGAGCAAAAAGAAAGAAAGGTGCCGCCGAATATAGGCCTTTCTATATTAGTTGATTAGATCAAGATACGTATTTAAGTATAAGTGGTGTCAGTTTTATCAAAAAAAGAACTCAATTCAGAGAAAATAAGTATAGTATTTTTATAGGCGAACTTTGTACTTAAAATTAATAAGATATGTTTTCCGCAAAGGTTCTTTAACACATCTATAAATTATCTGGGGATTTTATTATAATAATCTCATATACTAGTCTATTTTTAAGTGAATTTTCATATTTGAAGGGTAGCATACCGTCCTATGCAGTGGTTGAACATTATGAAGAAATTAAAATTTTAATAGAATTCGATGGTGCAGGTCTCGGAAGTCAAAAAGCGTGACACGTAATGTCAGTTTATCCTGCGTTTGACCTATTTTGTTTTCTGAGTTTGTTAACATAGTTGTGCGATGTGAAAGCTTCTATTAGTTCGTTACTGATTTAGTTACGTATTAATTTTGTTATGCTGTATATTTAGTGATCTGTTCACCCCTGACACTTAACACGGATAATTAAGATTGATAGCTCTCTGTTAATCTATCTACTGGATGTACTTCGGCAGGATCCCCGAAACTGTTCTGTTTTGAGAGTAAATAAAACCAACATTAAGAATAACAAATATTTTCATTTCTTGCTTTTGAAGTTCATATGTCATGCTGTGTTGTAGCCTACAGAGTGCATAATTCATCTCGTGATTCATTACATGCGCTCGTTTTACTGACGTCCCGATAGTACGAACTGCAACGTTAAGCGTTCCTTATGTGACGACATTTTAGTGTCTACTGGCTGACTGACAGACAACACACTACTATATTGTGGTGCGAGTGGTTAAATCAGGCGACTTTCGGCCCCTTTTCGGGAAATAAATTTTTCATATAACTATTTTATTTAACCATTTACTTCATTGACTTGTTTACTGTACTTTCAATGGTTTCCAAGCATAGGCATTGCTTTCAGTTTAGAAAATGATTTACTTGATATATATTGTTCATATGAGTGTGTTAATAGTTCTCTAGGTATACAATATCGATGGTTTTTTCTAGCTAAAAAATCACTATATATATATATACAGTAAATATTGAAAAAATATTTTTCCGGACGACTTGAAGATACAATTTGTATAAAACTAAGATTTTCTGTTTTTCTCAAGGCTGTATGTGGTAAGTAGGTTTTGGGATTTACCTGTTATTTTTATACCCGGCTTCAAAATAGTTTTTGACTTACAAAGTTGATTAAGTTAATCACAATTCTGCGTGTAAACCAACTTCAGAGATCAGCTTACAAACTATAGGGTATTTCATGAATTGTTTGTTAGGGGTAATACGTTGCTTTTCATGACTGTTTAGAATAACTTTCAAAAGGTGGCCACGTACATAACTATGTACATGGCCATGCATGAGCTGTTTCTATGGAAAGCGACTGTGGGATATCCAGTAGGTCTTTCAATTTCTATTGATTTTGTAAATATTGTTTAAAGATTCTCATATGTTTCAGGAAAACGCTAAACGTTAATATAATTTACAGCATGTTAGTGGTTTGCCACTGGTAAAAAGTCTGACTATTGTTATAAAAATTCTAAGACTAAAATAAAAAATCTAGTGGCGCTCACTTTCTCTCTCTTTTTTTTTACACAATTGTTAACGATGGTGTGAATCGGTTAACACATGCGTAGTCGTATGATCGGTTATCAATTTTGTTTGAGAGTTGAAAAAGAAGTAATACAAACACGCAAGCACACAAACATATACATACATATTGTATATATCTAATAATAGATTTTAGGCCCTTCCAATAGTTTGCGATCAGATATAGAAAAAAAAATCCATCTTTGAACAGATTTTGTTGTTTCTTTCAAAATTCTGTACGAGGGCTACTTGAACATAACTCTCTCTAATTTTGAGCTAACAGACTAGATGGAATGCAACTAACTAGTCAAAAACATCAACCGTCAACACTTGGGCTACTCTTGTCTGATCGACTATTAGGATATGACCGTCACCCTTATAGCGTATTCACAGTACGAGCACTTCAACCATTAGGTCACGCCTGGTCTTTGAATAAAAACAAAACGTTAATGAACGTGTCGATCATAACCGTCTTGAAAGATGCATTAATCTTAAAGATTATAGGCTAGTTTAGATGTAATGCTTAAAAGCAGATGTTAGGTGAGTAGAAATCTCCTAATAGAGTACAAGCGATTTGATAGAGTACAAGTGCATTGTGGCAAAGATTTTTTAAACAGTTTTTCGAAGGAAGCCTTATTTAGAACTCCAGTGTTGTTAGGGTTAAAGTTATGTAATGATACATCATCGTCCATGGATTTAGTTTAAAATATACAATAGTCCCTGTACTTTGCATAACGAACAAGACTTCAACGTTTTTATCACCACTTAGTGTGGAATTTCAATTTATTACGAAAAAATGCAAATATTTACAGATATTAAGTTAAAATGAATATAAAAAGACCCAAAATAAGAAGAAATGGTGCTGGGCCTCACGATACTATATATAAATAAACTAATACATTCATTTTTTTACATATTCAAGTTTTGTGTTTTTTGCAGGTTTATTAGTTTTGTAATATGTTTTTGTGTGTTGAACACGAAGATAAAACGACCAAAAAAAAAAAAAGGATATTTATTTTGCTTTGTTTCTTACAGATTAGCAAATAATGTACTGACAACTATATAAGTTACAGTTTAAATGCTGAGAGCCAGCAAAGCATTAGAAACTAATAGGCCTAAAACGTAGGCAAAAAATCGCGTGAAATACAGATTCCCTTTTCAGTAAAAGACAATAAAAACTTACAGGTGCGTACAAATAGCATCTCCGATCTATCTTTTATCTCTCATTGCCCTGTCCAGTGGACGAGTTCTGATATTGAACTAAAGGTCTCTTGAGCAGTGATTTGTGAGAGACGAGAGATAAATGTGAAATACTGTTTTTACGTATTTCTTATTTTGAATTCGCAAAGGACCAATTAAGAAGAATATGAAAAATATACAAAAAACATTCACAGTTAACGTGATTTTTATCATAAATCGTTGGCTTATTGGTATATAACTATATAGATCTTGATCATCTGATGCTAATTCGAACGTCTTACACTATGTATTATGCTTCCAAATTTGAATTTTTTACAGCAATTTACTGAGCTTGGGCTGAACCCGTTTTGTGAAAGACATTTTTTTTAATTAGAAAAATTAACACTCAGATTATGGACTTGTGCTTTATACTGTTTACTACTAGTGGGATACAGATATTACATCAATTTGATAATTTTGTGGTTTGACCTGCTACATCGGTCATTGCTAAGAACGGACAAAAATATATTCTATGTACAATACATAATAGATGCCACATTAATTAAAGAGATTCATTTTACTATTGGTTTTGATTTTGTTTAAAATTCTTTGTGTGACCTACATTATACAGGGACTCTATAACAAGTAAAGAGTGATTCATGAGCAATTTGTCGGATAAATATTTTAAGGAAATATTATCAAACGAACACAGACGTAACAATATATATAAGTTTGGAAACGGCTTGACTGGGTGATGAAGAAAACTCTATTATAAATTTACGACATACGTGGCCACTTTGTGTCCAACTGAAATCCATCTTCTAACAAAGTGACCCTGACTTGATATACTTTGACCCTCACGTCAAATTGAACTAAAATAAGTTCAAAAAGAGCTGCTTTTTGTTTTATTCTGTGAAAAACAAAGTATGAGCTCGTAAGACGACGCGAACTATGAGTATCCGATATTTTTATCAATGTTTTTGTTGTTAGACTTAGATATAATAAATATTTCCAATAAAAACATCCAGTTCTGAAACCAAACGTTAAAAAATCAGTGATTCTAATTTAAGAGTTTGACCCCATGTGTCATATCTGAATGAAAATTATGTAGGGAAAGCTACTTCTGAGTTTTTTTAAGTTAAGTTCATAAAACGATACAAAGACCTAAACTCCGATTGGCTAGTATGTATTTTTCTGGTTTTCGTAGTTAAACTAACAAGATACGAAGCAGGTCCGAGTTGTCGTAATAAACCCCATAATTATTTAGCATCTGGGATGAAAGCGGGGTAGCGTGATACCTGCCCACTCGTCTTCCTTGACACACCAGCATGGGTGTGTCACATACATGCCTCATACCTAGTTCGTACTGACAGACACAAAAATGCTAACTTAAAGAGACAGTTTAGTAGGTAAATAGAGAAACGAATAACTACAATACACTAAAAAATTAATAAAGAATTGTAACTTACGACAAGGCAAAATCATTGTTATAAAGTATGGTCAGAGTGTTGGTAAGGTCCCGAGATGTCCTCGATCACTCATCTGAATGACCTATTTCCAGAACATATGCAGTCAGTAGATCGGACATAAATTATCCCCTAAGATCATTCCTTACATGCTCGTCAAGTTTGAAGTCCAATAATGCTTGAAGACGGCTTGAATGAGTAATGAAGAAAAACTTTAATATAAGATTAACATAACAGCAAATGTACAACGTTTCGACAAGGTTTCGTCATCATCATGTAGCGGTCGGTATGTACATTATAGAGTATTTCTGTTCACACCATACATCCTCCACGACGATGGGCATCAGATTTCAGTATGAAACGGGGGCTAGAACTGTTTCCAGAATCTTCAAATATACGCTTGCAGAGTGACACACGAGACATATTACTCTACATGTCATTATTCCCTGAACGTATTATTGACAACAATGCATCTGTCTGTTTTTTTTTTTTTTGCCTTGTCTTGGCTACAATATCAAAAAGTCTTATAAGCTTTTAAGTGCCTTTTGTGGTGCATTTTAGGACTTATAATATTCATGGTTCGATCCCTTCGGTGGGTACAGCACATATATCTTGTTGCTTAGCTTTTTACTTAAACTAAATAAACAAACAAAAATTGTGAGAGGATACCTATAATCCAAGGGTAATCTGCACTAGCCACCCTTAATTTTGTACTGCTTGACTATAGGGAAAGCAAATAGTCAACAGCACCCACCGCCAACTCCTTGGTTACTTTTATTTTACCAAATATTGGGAATTTACTGTCACTCTTATAAAGTCCCAAAGTATAGAGCGGTATGTTTGTTTCGGCGGTAGCCAGACATGAATAATGGACATATTAATTAATCCATAATCCGGCATGCTAACCACTGGACCACACTTGACCCATGGAGGGATGACTCTTTGTACAGTTATGATTATTTTTTGTAAACCGTTTTAATTCAATTTTTATTAATTCCAATTTTTGAAGGTACAGTAAGTCCCACTTCGAAACAAGTTTTCATATGTTAATTGATAACTTTTTAAGTGAAATACGGCTTCCTCAAGTCTCTATACCAATTAATACTAAGGTCTACCCGCTGGGAGTAAATACAGTATACATCAATAAAACCACATTCTCAGCATCATTAATTAAGCAATTGCCAACCATTTATGCTTCTGCTATCACCTTTTTATGTTAACTTTCAATTGAAATACGAACGATTTCACCTGCAATTGGGTAAGGAAGGTCGAAGCATCACGATAGTCAGTAGTAGGATGAGTAGACAGGAAATTTTGAAAGCAGTTACAGGCATAATATTGTACTCGGCTTGCTGCACAATATCTAGCGAGGTGGTTCTAAACAATTCCTGATTACCTCTGCGTGTCATTTGGAGACTTCCGTGGTTCTTGTGCTTGACCATTAAGCTCGTGATGCGCTGATATATTTCAGTCACCTTACCACTTCAAATCACTTTTCCCAGCCCCAACGCTAAATGAGTACGGGAAATGCCCTTTTTAACCAATAAAAATGTCCAAAAAAATTCAAATTAAGAAAAACATAATTCGATAGTTTTTTTTCAACAAAAATGCCCCCCACTGACTCGTGAGGGGCCTGTTAAAATGTATGGCATCAGAAATATAAAAGAGGAGATAGGAAAGTTAAATGATGAAATAAATTCAAATTACTACTGACTAAAATAATTAAAGAAAAATAAATGGGAGTAACGAATAAAGACAGAATTTATCTTTAACTTTACTAAGATCATGAACGATGTGTAGTACAAATAAAAATAAATAACCTTTAGAGTAACTACTTTTTTAAACCATGCTGAAATAATTTTGCTCTTTTATTATATATTATCTAACTAAAGCAGGTTATCTCTAGTACGACGTTTATAAAAGCTTGTAACACGTGAAAAAGTATCAATTTCCATAATATAAAACTATTCACAGAAATATGGACAATAATATATAAAACCAATCTACAGTACAAATAACTTCAGTAGGGTCACTGATACTTTCCATGATCCATATTCGTGCAAATGTTTGTTGTAAGGCTGCAGCACTGCTCGCATTAGACACACTCGAGATCAGAATATATTCACTGAAAAGTAGTGAATCTTAAGAAGTAGCTCCATTTATATCGTTGAATTCATGGAGATGGTGGGACGGCGTGTGTGTTCGTCATTCGCCAGTCAGGCTTATTCAATACTGCCGTAAAAGTTTTTTCGTATTAGTATAACTATTGTCTTTAATAAATTACCTGATTTATACTTATAGCTGTCCTGGAGAACTAGGTCACGCCCAAGAATCAATGAAAGTTTTATGGCGATCAGAATTTGGGAAGTAGGAACGGCTGTCAGAATGGGAAATTGAACAAAGTTAGAGGTCTTACGATCTCTCTAGGGTAAATCCGTGAATTTCTGAAACTTCACAGTGAACAAAGGTCGGGAAGTTGGAAACTCTTCGTCGCGGACAGACGCACAGATACAAGTCGATTTATATTACAGATTATACTATAACTGGTTTCTTGTGATTGGTTCTCTAGCATTTCCTTCAGTTGAGGCACTGAGTAACTTAACTGTACAAACTTTTCATATTTGCATGAGTAATACTTTCAAACTTGAACTAAGTGTTTGGTTACAAATTAATAAGTCTTTCCATAACCTTTAGTTTATAAATAGGGATTTTCTGTTCTAAACTTACTTCAGTACACAGCTATAAATGACTACAAAAACATTTTTAGTTTCTAAGTGGCGAATTTGCTGTTCAAAACTTAATGCAGTATTCAACTACAAATGACTTCATATGTAACTCCTACTCTGTAAATGCTGGATTTGTTGCTCATACAGTTTTCAGCGATAAATGACTTCACCAAAGGAACTTATGAACAATTTCATACAACTAAATTTAAGGCATATGACAAGCACTCGTTGTTCCGTGGATAGGGTTAAGTAATTTTGTAAGTGTAGGCAACAGAGTCTTTTTTGTATTTATCTCTTTTTCAATTAATCAGGTGATTTTCTTGATCATTGTATGTCTTTAAATGCCTTTTTCTGGACTTCTAAACTGAAAAGAAAAGTCACTCAATTATTACGCGCGATTATGGTTCTTTTTACATGATACAGATAAATGAGATAAAAGAGGTTTAGTTTCACATGTATAGTTAACAACGAAATACATTAAAATGTAAAGTGTCTATAGATTCAGTTTGGTTAAAAGACACCAAAAATCTCTAAGATAACAGTATATCAGAGGATTTAATTTTTTTTTACCCGCAATTGTCTACAAAGAACTTATTGAATAAAATGTTATATTTGATTGTTTGTACTTGTCAGAGGATTTACATTTTTCCCCTGCAATTGTCTAGAAGGAACTCATTGAATAAAACGTTAAGTTTGATTTTTTGTACTTTTCAGAGGATTTACGTTTTTATTACAATTGTCCACTAGGAACTTGCCGAATAAAATGTTAGATTTGATTTTTTGTACTTTTCAGAGGATTTACGTTTTTATTACAATTGTTCATAAGGGACTTGCTGAATAAAATATTAGAATTGATTGATTCTACTTTTTTTGTTTTTATATTTGTATACTCAAAAGCAGTTGTCTCAGGTTCTTTTTTTTACATCAAATGAATCTTGATTAAACACCAAATCAGTTCACGTGGGCGTGGTTACAGATGAATTTTCTTTCAAACCATAAAGCGATTTCGTTTCTTTAAATTGTGATTTCACTTCTTTCTTTTAATAAGCTTTGATTTTTTTTTTAATTTGAGAAACTGTATTTTAAAAGTTTCGCTCAGAGTCATGATATAAAAGACTGTTCAGTGTAGATATTATTGACTAATGTATTTTGTGAATGAATATTTTATGATTGTTTAGTTCTCTTCATAACAAGAGAGTTTGAAGCAATTATTTTAAAGTAAATGTTATGAGAAGTTTAGTTACGTAAACTGGTATGAGTTGTACGTTGTGTTTATAACTCATTGATGTCGAGATTATAGAACGTCGCGTGATATTTATTGCTGCCGAGGATATAGCGAGCATACTATTAAGTAATAAACATATGAATAGTGTGAGATGAGTGGGGAAAGAAGGCAGAGAGACAGATAAAGACAAGAGCAGACGAGAAGTAAAGTTGCGAGAAGGAATTCGTCCAAAAAAACGTTATACGCAAAGTTAATCGTCATAGCAGTGGAAGGCCTAACGATTAATATAGGCCTAACGGTTGATATATTATTTGAGTGAGACTAATGGTGTTCAAAAAAAATGAGAAAATAGTTTATTTCGTAAAAGAGAGTTTCAAAGTAATTGAACTAGCTTCAGTGGACTGTGACAAATAGACAGACGATTCTTGGATATACAAAGAGAGAAAAAGGATCAGACGATTTTAGAAGTATAGGACACAACCGAATTAACTCAACGATAAAGTAAGTGAATGATACTCTTGATAGTTTGGCGATAGTGTTAGAGAAAAATAGTTCGGCTTGTCAACTGAAATTCTAAAGCAATTGAATAGGCCTAAGTGTACTTTTGACAACAAGAATAGAACTATATAGTGTTATGATATGCCTATGGTCTCTATAGCGTAAAGAATTTGCTGTAC
>NW_013665938.1:36887-77174 GCF_000517525.1 Limulus polyphemus | reverse complement strand
TCTGCAATTCAATTCCATTTCATTCGTCTCACGTTATCCGGCGCACTTATCATGACGTGTTACCAGGGTCACGTGACTACCGCTGTCGTAACAGTATGAAACAAACCTTGGTATTTTTATTGGAATCGTTACTTCACGCAAAGTCATTCTCTGTAGGGTTCGTATGATATAATGCTAATGTAAAAAGCAACTCTGGGTACTTTTCTTAGAATAATACAGCATAAAGTCATTCACTGCAGGGTTCGTTCGATGTAATGCTACTAGAAAAAGAGTGACTGTCTGTGACTCATAGGGTTCACGGTTTGGATCCCGTTACTGTAAGAACCAATAAAAGTTCATGCTCTGCAATTTGGAGCCGTGGATGCCTTATAAGTAGTCCAAGATTTGACATGGATTATTTTGGATAATTGCCTTCCCTACATTCTCTTAGTTCAAAATTAGGGATTACAAGCGAATATCAAACAAAGAAAAAACATTGTAGGTGTGTTTTTAACAATGTTTGAACAATGATTCTAGAATTTGTTTGTTATTAAGCACGAAACTATACATCCACAGCAAATATCGAAACCCAATTTAAAGTTTTATACCCTCAGACATTCCACTGAGACATCGGTGGGCATGTCTCTAGAAGATTTTGACGTTTTAATACTAGTTGTGAATGTATAGCTCAAGGTTTATGTAATATTCAAATAATTAAAACTTATTTGCACTTTTTTTTTTTACAAAAGCTCGTTCATCATACCACTAAGATTAATTTTTGTGTAAAAGGAAATATATATACATGTATATATGTATGTGCGTGTATTTAAACTTAGAATGGTTACTTTCTACTTAGCTAGTAAGGATGATATTTAAACGGAAATTTAGAATTCCTTATACATTTTCTTTGGAGAAAATCGAAAAGGGGAAAATCTACAAATTGAATTTATATTATTTTTGTAACACTGAAGAGAAAGGAAATGTTCACAGTTCTATATATATATATATATATATTAATTCTCTAAGTGTTCCTAAGAAGATATTTCAGTTTGGAAGTAAGTTTTGAAACAATGTTATAACTAAAAATATTTAAATTGCAAAGCAAATCGAAACTTGCAGTTTTCAATCACATTTCGCTTCTGTTTATGTGACTGGTAAATTACATTGGTTAAGTTATCTGTAGCGATTTCTTATTATCTCGGTTTCCAAAGAAACTTCAACTTTAAAAAAAAATATTTGTTTCAAGGGGTGTTTCATTCAGTTTTATTGTCATTTTCATGAAAGCAAACGGGTTTTAAGAAAGTTATGTATGTTTTCGAAAACACAAATGTGAACATATATTTTATTAATACATAGTAAGAGAGATGACAAAATTTTAAAGTGCACCTTCCCCTTTTGACACTAATCCGAAAGGACTATTCGATATTCATGAACGAGAGTGTAATTACTTTATTTTTCACAGTATGTTTATTATGCCTCTTGGAAAATAATGTATCATTATAAAAGTAGGTCAAGAATAAGATCAACTTTTTCTTACATGCACTTGACCCACAGCATATATAAATATCTGACTTGCATTGTTTGTCTTATATGAACCTTATAGTCTGATGTAAGACTTCCACTTCTGCCCATGAAAAAAAATAAAAAATATCACGCTCTGCAACTTGGGACCGTAGGTGCGTTATAACAGGCAGGGCAAATCCTGATATTCAACTAAAGTAGCCCAAGAGATGCCGATGGGTTCTGTTGAATAGCTGACTTCCCTATAAGCTATCAGGTCAAAATTAGGGAACGCAAGCTCTGTTTCAGAGTTTCCTCCAAAACTAGCCGTCATTGTCCATAATTTATAACTAATAGACTATAGGGAAGGCAGCTAGTCAACAGCACCCAGTGCTAAATAATGGGTTACTTTAGGCGAATAGTAGGATTTGACAGTCACTCTTATAACGCACACATGGCGTTAGAGTGCGGGGTGTGAGGTTTTCGGTTTTGCAGTGACGGGACGCGAACCATGGCCCTTGAGATCCATAGATCGCCACGCTAACAACTAGACCACGAAAATGTCGCATCTATAACTGAAACTTTGAGATCTCTGATATGGCCGCTTAACCTACTTGCGCGTAAGTGGCATTCAGGTTGAAAATTTCAGCTCCAGTCATTTAAATTAAAGAGTGATATCAATCTAAAGTTTAGAAGTTACTTTTTCTAGTGTTATACTAATAATTATATGTTTGAAAATAAAACAGTAGTTTGTCTCTAAATGTGGGCTTTGATGTCTGACCAAGAATCCAAAAAATAAAATTGTAAAAATAGCATCAGCTTCAAATTATCAATTGTCATTTTCATTGTATCATTGACATACAAACTCTCAGCCATGAAAATGAGAGAAATTTTACCTTGTCTCTCCCCCTCACCAATATACATACTTGGTAGTAACAGTGGAATTGTGGGGACGTTTTTACTGTTTGTGAGAAAGTAAAATGAGACAACATACGTCTGTAGAAACCCCAACCCGAAATATCAGAATAAACGAAACCTCCAGAGTCATGAATCTGATACTTAAAAATGATAAGATTTAATAAATTAACTTTTTATGTTACGTGTTCCAAAGCTTATTGGATATGTTTTATTTCAAAAAAGGCCTTCGATGGCGGAACACTTCACTCCATCTGTTCAGCAGTAAAAACTTTTAAAATGTGCACAGTCGATAAAGTTGCCGTGTTCAAACCGAGGAATGATTAACGTTTCTGTAATTCCAATTTTTCAACTGTAAAATTTCACAAAATTTATACAGTCAATAAAAGTGTATTAAAAAATCGCATGGACACTGCGTTGTACGTACACAACAAACATTAAAACTTGTTTTACGAGAAAACACATAAAACCTTATTTTTCTATTTGGTACTTCTTGTCGTTCACGACCGTGCCTTACTGTTCACTAGGCAAGTAACCATAAATAAAACACATCGCTTCAATAGCAGTTTATATTGCAAAATTAGTCTAAAATACTAAAAGGTGATGTCTGTTTTCGTTAGGTTATATCTTCGCAGTTGAGTTAATGTTAGTGATAATGTATACCGGACCTACACTCAGTAAAATTAGCTTAGAATGAGTTTGGCTTTGATAATATTTTGTATATTAGTGTCTAAATGGTCTAAACGGCGAGGAGTCCCAATGCATAACAGTCTTGGCCTAATCTGAAGCTGTTGGCCAGAGGGAGAGCGACCAGTTAGCATAATCCGCCGCCCTCACTGCTTCTCTTAATCTCTCACTTTCATAACTCACCAACAACTGAATTTTCATAGTATGTTCAACAGCAAACCGTGGGCTTAATCCTTGGACTTTATACTTCGTAATGCAAAGGTTTGCTGACTAGTAACTTTGAAACCCTAGACAACTTTATAAAAAATAATATTTGAATAAAAACAAAAATACATTCTTTAAGATTGTATATATTTAATTTGAAAGCAGTAAATGTAACAGAATTTTCCAAAGTTCACTCTAAAGAAAATGATTTTGAAAGTATATTTAATGAAATAACTATGTTGGTGGGTGAGTGGTCTAATATACACTAACCATTCATATGGAACTGCTACAAAGTTCTGAACACTAATAGCATTATTTTGAATTTTATTCAGAAAGCCGAAGTCAAAGGTTTAAAACAAATCAATTTATAGAATTTCTTTCTCTCTATGTGATTTCTACTATAGATTTTGACCTACAAGTTATTACAGTCTATTTTCCTACAAAATGTGAAAATTATATTTACAGAGTGAAAAAAAATAATTCAGACGGTATCTAAAGAACACAAAACACATCCACTTTTTACAGATTCTGTGTAAATGTAATTGTTGTGTTTTAGGCTTGCTTTTGTGATTACCACTACATAGATCGATGGCTTTTTAATCCCTTAAGTTAAAATAATGTGTTTCTTGGTGCAAAAATGATGGCTGTTAAAACTGTGTCTCAAACAAAAGTATCAACAATATATTATGTAAAAGTACTTTAAGAATGAAATAACGAATAAAAAGATTTTGTTTTCTGGTTAAGAAGCCACTTAAGAGGAAGTTAAGTCAAATGAAAACTTTTAAATGAGAAAAACTTAAATATTTAGTAGTTTTGTGGCTTGGGTATAAATCACAATGTTCCATAAACATGATTCTGGAAAATAAATAGCATGGTATAGCATTATAATGATTTTATTTTTATTTTGCCTTGAGAAAAATTGAGTAAATACAAATTTAAAGATTTGGTTCTTTGATTTTTGTACATAACTGAAACAAGGAATAATATACATCGAGTGAAGTATGTTCATTCTGTATTCGCAAAGGAAAACCATAATTGGTCTTGAGTATGTGCAGTATATCATAGACTCCTAGAGAAACCCAACCCAAAACTTTCGAATAATGGCTTGTAAAGAGCACCTGGTGAAATAAAGTTACAGTAAAGGAACTTCAGTGTTACTTCCTTTATTTTTCTTTCCCTCTCTGTATGTAATACACTTGCGTGCGTGAGTCAGTACATACCCAAAATAAGGATACGCCCAGACACTAAAATAATCTTAGATTTTATTTGTTAGGGTTGTTTGCGCTTGTGTGATGTGAAACTTGCTTTTCTTGTACAACTTGAGATCAAATTTCCAACTTTTATTTTTCAACCCCAGACGAGTATTACGTTGCATGAAAAACATTAGCCCTATTTTCACTCTCCTACTCTCATATATATATAGGGTAGCGCAGAAAAGTGCCGTCCTTAATTGTAACCATATTCCTATAATAATACAGGGTATCAATGATTAATATCTGAGTAACTCTCAAAACAGTGGATCATCTCAGTTCAGTAGTTTATGTTTACTGATGAAGAACAATGTGAAATACGGGAAACATCACACACATCACTTTTAATTTAATTTCACTGTATCTTGTTTTAGGGGGAAGCACCCTATATATATATATGAACTTTTACAGAACCTTTTACGAAATCCTGTTCAGGAAGAAAGATGGGAGAAAACTCTCGACAGCAGTAAATTTCCGTTAAAATAGTTGTTTTGATATATTCGAGTACTTTGTCAGTTCAAATCACAAACATAAATAAAACACGAAAGATATTAAATCATGGTTAAATCTCTTGACAAATAAAATGAGATGAGGAAGGAAGTAGTATCAAAGCATACTTCTTCACAAACTCTGGAATAAAAACTTTCCTGAATAGAAATGGGCAGACGATCTTTTTTTCTCTCTCTCTCCTAGATCAACCGTGACCTAGTGTTAGCGTATCCAAATTATGAACTTGAGACTTCGTGCTTCACATTCTGTTACTACACAATGCACTCTGCGCTTCGGAGAGGAGAGGGCACTATTAGAGTGACGATGAAACCCAAGTATTCAATCAGACAAGAGTAACCCAAGAGTTGCCCGTGGGTGTCAGTGACGGTTGTGCGCTGACAGCCTTTCCGTATCTTCGCGCTAAAATTCTAAAAGAAGAACAAAATAATCTGCTTGTAATGTTATAACAACTGTACTACATGTGTGGCAGTACAGTATCAGCTGGGTGTTAATATAACTGTTTTAGCATGTCACCATTACTCACTAAAACAAAATGTAAACACTGAGCAAAACCATGAAAACATATAAGAACACCCTTAGTTATATCGCCAAGAATGAGCTATGAATAGAAATAATTATCCCTGCAGAAATAGAACCCTAATATCGACGATATTATAGTTCACAAGATCTAAACAAAGTAAGCTCTGCTATTAACGTAAAACGGACTGTCCCTCCTATTTGTAAATATGTTGATCTCTACAAATCCATTAGAAAGTGTAATGGTGACATCTAAATAATAATAGAATTATTGACAGTTATAGTTAATACGTTTACAAGAGCACCTGGATAAATACTGGCAATTGTTTAGATAATGTTGTTATTATGCAACACTATCATACCATTGACGTATTTGAAGGGTAATCAAAATCGAATAGGTTGGAAGCTGGTGTTAGAAAACTCTGTTGATAATCCAATAGTAATGTGTGAAAGTTTGTCCTTATTCAATGCAGTCGTGTTATTAATAACTTTGCCTTATCTTGCATTACTAGACAAACGCAACATTACTTAGGATATGTTCACTTTGCCAACGATATATGTACTGCAATAATAAACCAGCCTAGCTAAGATAGTTGCGCGTGTTGTAACTGCTAACTTCTGGTGTTATATTAGGTTGAGGAAGGTAAATTGTATTCATATTATCATTGTTATTATTATGGCGCGAAAGTATTTTACATATCCTCACCTTGACTGCTGTCGTTACCCACTATCGACCACGGACTGTAAATGGCAGTTAGGCCCCAGAATACAGTGTACCCGAAAGCACCTAGCTTAATCCTTTCCATTTGTTTTCATTTGGTTGAGCTAGGTTGATTTGTATCTCCCGAAGTAAAATACTATTGATGATGTAACCCCGTCTTTGTACAGATTCTACTTGTACATAAGATTTTTACTCTTATTTTTATACCTGCATTTAACTTCAAAAAACTATCGTAACACGGTAAATTACACACACACACACACACACACACACACATGTATATGTGTGTGTGTGTGTATATGTATCTATTTATTATATGTATATTTATTTTTTATCACCCAGGAAGTCGAGACATAGCTAACACTTATTTAGTTGAGCATACATTAAGATTCAATATCAACATTCTATTCCGTTGTAATAATGTGACCTTTTATTAAATCCGTTGCTAATAATCATCCACTGAGCTGTCAGTTCACTAAGCTACTAATTACTCAGTTCGTAAAGTGTAATCTGATTCTGTTGTGAATATCTGTATAAAACCAGATACGTAGAGGAGTCTGGAAGCTTTCATTTCATATACAGACATTCATTTCCCCATTAGCTCCTTGTGATCGCCTTGTCAAGTAAAGGGGTAAATTCCAGAGCCTCTGTTGACAGGAAAAGCTGCGAAAAGCAGCCAAACGAATAACAATTAAGACTTTTAGGTTAGAGCTTTGTTGTCGTTGACTCGGTTTAATGTAATAGACTAGAGGTAATTGATCGTCTCAACGGCTTCCTGGTCGAGTGAAGTCTTCGGTGTATAATGGCTGCAACGAGTCAAGAAAAGCTGTTGTCTGGATTTCTTTCCCAGTCATTTGAAGATTGCTTTTGATCCACTTATCTGTTTATGTGTTATCAGTTAACAAAACCAAAATCGTATATTAATTAAAATTCTTTCTTCAAAGAAAACAACATTTTAAATACTTCATTAATGATGAAAAATCAGCAAAAGCTTACAATTAAAAAAATTTGTGTATTTTGCATATTTTAAAATTAGTGGTCAATCTCTCATTTTTCCTTCGTGGTAAATTGTTATATTATTCCAATATAGATAAAGGAAATAACTTTTTTAATTTAGAACTTCCAGAATAAGTCTACTGGGGTTTACTCTTCGTAACAGTTTAAAGGGCTGTGAAGCGGGTACACGTTTTTTTCTGTAGTTGCTAAAGAACTAGGTTTTATATAAAACCTTTGTAATAACTATTCTTTTCTTAGAGATCCAAATCTATTTTTCTTAGACCCATCACGAAGGCCAGGACATAAATATACAAATAGAGAAAAGACGTATTTCTATTCTGATTTTTCTTTACCTTTATTATTTTAAGTTAAAGAACGTTCGAGCAAGGATAAGAATGAAGAAAAGAACGTCGATCTGAAGAAAAACATTCCGTGATAAACTGATATTAAATAGAAATAGAATAGCAAAACTGTTTACCGCTTGGTCGTAATTTTAAAACCACTGAAAAAAAAAGTCAGTTTTATTTTAAATGATATGCAACCATAAAAATGAAATTATTGTGTTGAGATGTTAACCTCATTGCTTGTATTATACTTACGTCCTTGAACTTAAGATTTAAAATTTTGTTTTCAAAGAATACATGTCTAAAAGCCCAAGAAGTCGTTATAAGCTGGTGCAGCTAAGCATAAGTTTTAATATCCTTCTAGGTTTCATAAGTGAAATGATTTATTTTCATAAAGAAACGTTATTACAATCTCAGTTGTATTCTTTCAGCATGGCAGAAAAAAGGCTTCCAAAGACGCGTTATTAAAATCGAATGTAGAGTAACTAAAACACTAACTCTTCGAGAAAAGTTATATAATTTTGAATATTTTATTATAATGAAAAGCTACGTGTATCAGTTTATTAACTCAATGTTAACAACATTACGGAATTTCTTCTTCTTCGTGTTGTTCTTGTTTCTTTCTTAAACGTCACTAAGCAGTTTTCAAGATTTGAAATGGGAAATAGGTCTTTTTTTTTTACTAGAAAACAAGGAAACCTGTCCTTTAACAACGACGAAAGATTTTAATAATTGTATTTCAAATGAATTGTGATAAATGTTACAGAACTGTTATCGATTTGATCATTTCAGTACGGCAGCAAAGTATAACTTCTGATTTAGGTGTTCATGGGTTCCTAAAAATTGTCAAAGAATCTAGGACTCCTGGAATGACGAATAGACAAAAGGTCCTGCTAATACTGAATATATCAAATGGTCTTATTACCCTTGTAAATTTGGTAATATACCTTTTCTGTAATGTACGAAACAAGGAATTTCAAACATTTTCAGTGGATAATTTATATCAAAAGTATTTTATTTTCAATTCAAATATTATGTCTTTATTAATTTTTAATTAAAATAAACTAATTACAACTGAAATTATTTTAATTAAATACAGGAACATTAAGGAAATAGAAATCCTTTCACTGTACTTGGTTGAGAGATCTTTTGATTAAATAAGATATGCAACGTCTCAAAAGATGCAGTTCTCGGCTCTCACTTCAGTTATTTCGAAAATATTTTAAGTTGTACCAGTTAACTTTTTAAGCCGAGGATCCGTTTACCGAACTTAGATATTTTTCGGAAGAAGTATAAATTATTACTGAATGGAAGAAGTGTTAGTTTTCATTTTTCCAGAAAATTTTTTAATTTACAAGAGGATTTGTTATCCTTAATCAATTCCTACAGATAAATTACTGTAATTGAGTTTTAATTAGAAATTTTATTTTCAAGTTTGTTCTGAAGCTACTTTGGAAACGATTAATCGTCGTAAACTCAACCACCTGCTCAACTGTCTGTACTGTTATTATTTATCAGGTGTAGATTGTAGCGAATATCTCTAAACGTTATAAATATGGAGAAGAATACATTCATGAATATTAATACGTTGGCAGGGTATCTCCGTGAAGTTTAGCCTGGATCATTTTCTGGGCATCTCTGTGAAGTTTGATATGTTAACTAGATCATCTTTTAGTATGAAAGTAGAGTATCTCTACGAAATTTATTATATTAGAAGATCATCATCTAGTATGTTAGCAGATTTCCAAGAAGTTTAGTGTGTATATCCTATGTTTGAAATATTTTAATATATTTTCTAATATACTGTTGACGAAAGATTTATATAACAAATTATCTAGACATAGTTTACATTTATTTTACAATCTCTAAGTATTGCTCTATTTTCTTCCACAAAACGCCTTCTTTTTTCTTTAGTCGTATAAGCTCCAAAGATTTGTATTTTAACTCAAGATTAACTGATTGAAATAAAATTTTTTCTCTTCTCGAATCTCAAAGTTTTAGAGACGGTTAATTTAGATGATTTTTCAAACTTCCTTAACACCTAATGCATTAGATAATTTGCATAACTACTACAGTAGTAATTCATTTGCGATTTAGAAACGTCGTAAGCCAATTATAACTTGACACACGTGCAGGTCTAACATATACAGACAGATATTATGTTATCACTAATTAGCCGTCACCCACAACAGGTGCTCATGACAACGTCTGACACACCAGTCTCAAATTTTTCATTCATGCCGAGTTTAAAATATTTTTTGACACTCATCATCCGCTACCGAAAATCATTATATGTTTTGGATCTGTACATTTTCTGTTATAATATCATTATAATATCATGCATAATTTCCAATGTACGCATGTTTGACATCATTTACATGTAGATAAATGAGAGAATTATTAAAATTAGTAACATTAATATTAAAATCTCTGAAATACCTTTAAAAATAACTTAAAACTCTCATAGATCCACAGATCCACACAGAACAGGGACGATCTATGTATAACGAGCGGGTTGAATTTGCGAGCCTCACATAGAGAATGTTTTTGGTAAACACAAAATTGTCCAATGGGACATATGTGCCCACCACAGGGATCGAACCAGAATTTTATCTTTATAATCAGCCCTTAAGTTTATTTCTGAGCCAGCGGGGTGGGGAAAGCACATGTAGAGTGAAATTAACATATTAAAAGCAAGTGCAGATGGAAGAGCTCAAGAGTACAACATCTTATATATATATATATACTATTATTTACTGTATACAGCCTCTTATAAGTGGTTATAGTCCCTCTAACGAAACAGAATACAAATGAAATAATTACTAGACAGTAAACAAATAATAAATGCCACTAAATAGGTTATTAAAGACGACCCACTCTGCGCTGAGAGAAAGCTCATCGAGAAAATGTGTCCAAACAGTATTTCCACCTGTGACCCACAAATGAGACTTCCTAGTTGAGATCAAAAACCTCTGTACTTCCTAAATCATCGACAGTGTTTTCTACTTTTAATCGAGTCCTGGTAGAGTTCCGGTCTAAAGCTATAATTAATAATTTCTTTCTGTTAGTCTTTTTTTTTTTGAACTGACAAATTATTCTTAACCTTAAAATTAGAATCTTATTTGTATACCATTCTCTATGAGTAGGGACCAGGTGTTTTATCATATTGAGTAATTTCTTTTTACCTGTTACAACGGTCAGTGTAAAGAACTCACTAAAAATATTTGATTAAATAGCTTAGTAGTGTTTTATATAAATCACATTAGAAACACCTAGCAGTAACTGATGGGAGTAATTGCAATTTTTATGACGTTTCTGTTTGATTTTTTGTTTGTGTATGTTACTCATGTGTTATTAGTAATCGTGTATCCAACACACCAGGAACCCACATCAAATCTGACGCAGAAACAGTTTTTTTTTTAAAACAAAAACGTGTTTTAAGAGCTGATAGAATCAACATTGGTAATTGTAGTGGATTATTCGTATTTAAAATGTACAATAGAATGTCCTTATTCATTGACAAGTAAACAGTAGGTCAAAGTTAAACCACTGAAGACGAAGTTTTTAGTTTTATATTCGTAAGAAGGTGACAAAAGTCTTTTAATTTTACTTGTCTATTTCTTATCAGAACAGACAAAAGGTCAGCGATGGTTGGGGACGTCTTAAATTACATTAAGTGCCCTCAAAGAACTGACAACCATGATATCCAAATACAGATATAATGTATACAAATTTCGCACGTGTTCATTCAATACAATGTTAGGTAGTATTTAAAAGATGACGTAAGCAGCCAATAAAATTTCTTTTAATTCATTAGAAAAACTGGCTCATGGATTATAATAAAACAAATGATGAAAAATCTACAAGAGTTCATCTGCGAAAGTTCGAACTGTAATTGGATATTCTTATTACTATTTATTGTCAAAACTTTTAATTTTTTAAAATTTGAACAGAAAATATCGTAAACCATGAATACAACTGTCATTGCTTCCATGGTATTATTATGGAATTGTCTAAGAAAACAGTAGAAGCTTTACTCGCAATACGTTATGGTGACAAGTCTACAACTGTCTATGAACAAGTTGAGACACGAAGAGGCACTATAGCCTCGTCTTTCTGTACTGGCTCAACTTAACAAGTGAAATACTGTAATGTCTTTTATAAAAGAGAGAGAATGTGCCAAATGATTAAAGGATCTAATGCGCCTGGAACCTTCTACTTTCCAGTGCTTTGTTTATCTGTCTTGCCGTTTTTGGATCGTTGGTTACGACAATGATCAGCTTTTATTTAACAACTGCATCGTTTACTGAGGCGCATAGACTGCTTGCGAAGTCCGTGCACAAATATATATCATTATTATTTCTTTACCATTAAGAGAATACGTGGAATCTTTTCTGGATTACTATACAGTACGATCTTAAGAGAACATTCTTAGTGTTCGCTACCTTAATTCAGGAGAAGTGTTCATTTAATTGATCAATGCATTGGTTCACTGAATTCCATAAGCTGACTGAGGAACAATCGTAAACTTGTAGAGGCACTTTTGGTCTGTCAGATTCTAAAGTGTGTGGTGGCCCACTTAAATGTGTCGACTTCATGCTTCTCATAATCTGCAGGGTGGGTGCGAGTTCCAATCCCGTCATCGAACACGCTCGCTCTTTCAGCTGTGAGGGCGGTATTATGTAACGATTAATCCCACTTTCTGTTGCTAAAATATTAGCCCAAGATCTGGTAGTGGGTGGTGTTGACTAGCTACCTCCCCTCTAGTCTATAACTTTTAAATTATGAACAGTTAACGCAGATATTTCGCGAGTACCTTTGCGCAAAATAAAAACAAAACAACCAGCAAGTTGGTTCTATGCACAACAAAATTAAGAAAATTCACATCATATGAACATTTTGAAATGTATCTATGAGCATGGCCACGGAGAAAGATCCGAGTGTTTGTAAAAAAAGTGTCCGAATAGGATCCGACTTTCCTGAGTTAAAACGAGAGCTAAACACCGATAAATAACAACAACGGCTTTTGATATAATAAAAATTGAAATATAATTGGATTGTTTTTTGAATTTTCACATAGGTAAACGAGGGCCATCTATGATGACGTTCTGTAATTTAGAAGGTTAGATGGGAGGGTAAAAGCTAGTCAATACCATCTACCACTAGTTATTATGCTACTCTTGTTAGACCGAATATTGGGATTCCACGTTCACTCTTATAACGCCCCCACCACCCTAAAGTTCCAAGCAAAGTTTTTAGGGGGTAAGGGGACTGAACCACGGACCTAAAATACACAGTCAGACATGCTAAAGACAGGGCTGCATTCGACTCTTGAAATACAGAAACCTTTTCAGTTAGTTAGCCATTAGAGATTGAGAACTTTTAAAATATAGAAGCCTCCATAACTCTTTAGTTATAGATACAGAAAGTTAAAATTTAGCAACTTCCACAGTTAGTTAGCTATAAAGATAGAGAAAGTTGAAATATAGAAGCTTCATCAGTTAGTTTGTTAGAGGTAGAGACAGGAGAAAGTTTAATTGTAGAAGCCTTCTCAGCTAGTTAGCTATAGAGATAGAGATAGGATAAAGTTTAATTATGGAAGCCTTCTCAGCTAGTTAGCTATAGAGATAGAGACAGGAGAAGGCTTCTATAATTAAACTTTTCTCTATCTCTATAGCTAACTAGCTGAGCATGAGAAAGTTTAATTATAGAAGCCTTCTCAGCTAGTTAGCTATAGAGATAGAGAAAGGATAAAGTTTAATTATAGAAGGCTTCTCAGCTAGTTAGCTATAGAGATAGAGACAGGATAAAGTTTAATTATGGAAGCCTTCTCAGCTAGTTAGCTATAGAGATAGAGACAGGATAAAGTTTAATATAGAAGGCTTCTCAGCTAGTTAGCTATAGAGATAGAGACAGGAGAAAGTTTAATTATAGAAGCCTTCTCAGCTAGTTAGCTATAGAGATAGAGACAGGATAAAGTTTAATTATAGAAGGCTTCTCAGCTAGTTAGCTATAGAGATAGAGACAGGATAAAGTTTAATTACAGAAGCCTTCTCAGCTAGTTAGCTATAGAGATAGAGACAGGATAAAGTTTAATTACAGAATCTTTCAGAGCTATTTAGCTATAGAGATAGAGACAGGAGAAATAACTAGCTGAGAAGGCTTCTATAATTAAACCTAGCTGAGAAGGCTTCTATAATTAAACTTTATCCTGTCTCTATCTCTATAGCCCTGTCTCTATCTCTATAGCTAAAGGAAGCTGAATTACAGAAGCTTTCAGAGCTATTTAGATATAGAGATAGAGACAGGAGGAAGCTGAATTACAGAATCTTTCAGAGCTATTTAGATATAGAGATAGAGACAGGAGAAAGCTGAATTACAGAATCTTTCAGAGCTATTTAGATATAGAGATAGAGACAGGAGGAAGCTGAATTACAGAATCTTTCAGAGCTATTTCGGTATAGAGACGGAGAAAGGGAAGTGTTAAAAATATCACAATCTAGACTGTATCCAGTCTGATATATACTGACTCCAAATGAACTTTGAAATAACATGTCTCTAATCAATAATTTATTTTCCATAGATATAAAATAATAATAACCTATTAACTTCATTTCACAATATCAAACAAAATTAAAAAACAGTTATGATTATACAGTAAAAACGAATTTTTACTTTATATTCCATTCTACAGAATGGAAAGTATAATTACAAGGAAGATTTTAAAAGTTGTTGGGAAACAGTGGACTTTAGAGAGTTTTTGATTAATATTAATTTTGAAAAGCTTCTTCTGCAAACGCGATAGCCATAGTTATGATCAGGAGTATTTTTAGACTGAAATATATTTGGATGTAATTCTTGCAAGTTTTTTTTTTCTACACAAAATCTTTAAGATTCATAATTCTCGAACCGTTTATTTTTTATTTACTACTTACTTTGAAACACTTCGCTTGATTCCACAAAGTCTCTACCACTAAGATCTTCGTCTTGAAGTACAATTTAGAGTCTTGGCAGATCTTTCTCATTCCGATTTCTAATATTATGAAGAAACCCAAAGTTTTCGTTGTGAGATTGTGAAAGCTCAAATCATTTGTCAACTGGTGATATATCTTTGTCAATTATAAGTAAGAGGTATTTAGGTCCGTGGAACTGCTGTTGGATTATTCATTCCTTTGTATGAAAATATTCAGGTCTTTTTATATAAATGCAATCATTGAAAGGAAAATTTCATATTAATTTATTCTGCCATTTCTTTAGCTGATATTAAGGCTCATACAAATCCACTCTTCTGATCTTCTTTTAGGAATGCGACTAGACGTTCCATATGTTTTGTAACTACATATATTTACATCTTAGAATTCTGGGTGAATTTCTTATTATATTTATTTGTACTAAGGTGTCATATAGAATAACTAAACAGAGTAATAAATAAAAATTAATAGTTCAGTTCATGTTCAACCAGTGAAGCTACCTCGCTCCAACTCGTTGGATTATTTGATGGCAGATGTTTGGTTCAATTCATTTCGTTCCCTAGCGATTTTATAGGGAACTATTTACACACTATCACTTCAACTGTAATCTTGAACTGGACAGTGGTTTGGCTGACAGAAACGCTGCAAGGACTAACTTCAACTTACATAAAATACTCTGGGATTTTTTCAACATTCATGATTCCATGATTGCACTTCTTACTATTGCCTCTTCAGTTTGTAGTTCCAGTTATATCGCCTACAAGAAAAGTATAACATGCTCAGCAAATTCAACGTTCGTGTCTTTCTTGTTAATAAACTAAAAATGCAGTACAGTTGTTCCTTAAGACTGATATCAGGTACATGATTCAAAACACAGAATAATCTTTACTTTAACATTTTGAAGACATGCATAATATTAATACTGTGTTAAATATGGAAAATGGTTTTGTATATTATTATTCTTACATGATTCTGCATTACTAGAACTAACTTAGCTAACACTTCAACTTGTCCTGAAAATAAAGCCATTGTTGTTTGTAATCATCCATTTATTGGAATATTGCTATAATACGCTCAAAGATGTTTCACCGCTGTTGACAGGTGTGACCTAGTAGTTAGCGTGCTCAGACTATGAATCCGAAAATCCATCATTCGCATCCTGTTTATGTGAAATCGCGATCCGCGTCTTTGAGTTGTGGGTGAAATACAAGAGTGACAGTCAAATCCTACTATCCAAGTAGACAAAGAGTTACCCAAAAGTTGGCGGTGGATGCTGCTAACTAGTTGTCTTCCCTCTGATCTGTTAGTTCCAAATTACATATGGCTATGTGCAAATAACTGTTTGTGTAGCTTAGCGCGAAAATTCTAAAATAACTAACGTTGATCGTGGTGTAAGTTCGTAACAATTTTACAGATCATGCATGCCATTTTTACATATTTTAGTAGTAGAGCACTGAATAATCACGATCTTTTAATAAGAAACTCGCATTCAGTCAATCAGAAAACCTATATTTAGAAAGAAACGCACTAGGCGTTTCGAACAGCTTGCACCAAAAGCAGTACATACTGATTTTAATTTTCCAATTGACTAACTAAGTATCAACTATTAATAACTTCTTTATTTTAAAATGATTTTATAATAGCTATAAGAAAAATTTCTGAAATATGATGTTAAAAGTACATATTATAATATTAAATAGGTGCACCTTGTGGACAAGCTAAAATTAGAGGTACTACATGAACACGTTTCTCTTTTGAATAAACTAAACCAAATTAAAAAATAAAGCAAATATTTTAAGTCTTGTGGTTTATTTGTTATAGAATTTTCACGCAAAGCTATTTGCGCATAGCCCTTCATAATGTTAAGCTGATATACTAAAGGGAAGACAGCTAGACAACAGCACTCACCGCCAACTTCTTTGCTACTCTTGTCAGACCGATTAGTGGGGTTTGATCATTCCTCTTATAGTATGCCCCAGGGCCTCAAATTGCGGAGCGCGTTTTTTGCTGTAAAGCGACGCGAACACCATGAATCCCCTGATTCACAGTCTGTACTTGCTAACCATTAACCTTCTCCTGATCCTAAAAACATGTAAACTACGTGTACCAACCACTCTTGACATAAAACTTCTCAGCTGTTTTGTGTTAATCAACTACAAGAACAAAGAAAACCAAACACTACTGATTTTAACTTTTGCGCATTTTTGGGAGAAAATATACTGTCTGATTTAACTGAAAATACTTTCTATTTTACGTTTGATTTGATATTTTATTCTAGAAAATATCTAGTAGGTCACGTTAAAAAAGAATGAAAAAGTATATAAAATTATCATAAAAAGTACCAGTTTCTATCGGATTATCGTAAATAACTTAACTTCAAGTTGACCACTTCCAGTTGGTGTCTACATGTTAGCAAAGCAGAGCTTATTTTATTCAAAAACACCAGTTTTACGTGACGCAAACCACATACGTACAATCATACCAACAATATAATTAATATCTCGTTTGGTGTGGTTGTGCAGAGTAAGAAAAACAATCGCTGCTGTCGATAAAATAGATGCATTTCTTATCTTAGCAGATGCTGAACAGAATTTCCAGAGCGGATGTGCTGAATAGCTTAATGAAAAGCTGTAGTTATAATACTGTATTTTCAAAATTTCTATTTTTCGGATTTTATGAGTTGATGTGTGGAATGTACCATTCTCCCCATCCATCCTCTTACCCCCTGAATCTAAACCTCTTTCAAAATTAAATGTGGATAAGGGTTGTTTACCTTGCATCAAATCCACATTCTGTTTATCTTGAAGCGTAAGGCATTCAAATTCCCATCAGTGTAAACCAAACTCCTATTATTCCCAGCTGGCGATTGTAGTTACGACCACTGTCACATCTTAGCAGCTCAGTAAGATCAATATTAGAGACGACCTGTCTCAGAAAAATGGGAAAGAGAGTGTAATGGTGCAGGTTATAAAGAAACGGCCGCGTAAGACGCATTCTTAACAATAGTAAACGAAGTGGTTACTTAACTTTTCAAGCTAGATCTACCATTTTGTTTCAGTCCATGATATTTATTTTTCTTTTTTGTATTTTTGCTGAATTTAAAATACTAACACCGATTTCTGAGTCACCACACAATGGAACAGCGGGTTATTATTAGAATTTCCTAACTTACCTAGAATTGGTGAAAAACAAAAAAGAGTAAAACTCATGAGTGAATATTATATCGTAATAATCATGTTAGCTTGTACAGAAATTATGCTTTCAACTCAGGTAAGTTTGTTTGTTTGTTTGCTTCGTTTTTTTTTTTGTTAAGCACAAATCCACACAATGAGCTATCTGTACTATACCCACCACGGGTATTGAAACCCGGTTTTGAGCGTTATAAGCTGTCAGACTCATTGCCGAGCCACTGGGGGTCATCGGGTAGGTAAAACATATCATGTGGTATAATTCACCTGTATGTGAAAATTATGAAGTAAGACACAGCTATTTGTTTTAAAGCTTCCGTTTTTTAATTCCAGGAAACGATTAAAACGCTGTATAAATATATATTCTTATTTTCTATAACATAAATATACCCCATTCATCGCCAAACATAAAAATGTTATTTGAAAAAATATGAAGGTTTTCTATACTCACCCAAATGCAAAAATTAACTGTATAAAATTTGGATTTTGAACTAAAATATTTCAACTAGCTAAAGAGCAAGTATATATATATACATAACTATAGCTTTATATATACAGTACTTCATTTTTAATTGCTCAATGAAAGTTTCTAGTGATGTTATGCGACCGGGCGTGGCTCAGTCATTTATCTTGCTGGGCTGCGAATCATAAAACCCAAGGCTCAAGCCACAATGTCACTTACCACGCTCTACATTTTCAGTTGGGGACGTGTTACAAAAGTGACAGTCATTATTCGATTTAAGAAGACGAACGAAGTCCTTTTTCGGCGGGCGCAGCTGACTGGCTGCCTATCCTATCATGAATAGGTGAAAGTTAGAGACGGCTACACCTGAACTTTAGAGTACTCTGACCTGGCCGCTTAGCCCATGGGCACATTAGGGTGTCATCTCTAATATAAGTATCTAATTACGCTATGAAGCCTTCTCCACATATTAGCATGTGAACGTGCACATTTCAGTAAGTTTTAACCTCTTGTTTTAATATGTTAATCAGAGTTTTTATTTAAACAACAATATTTAACACGTACTAAGACCATCTACGCCGATTAAAGCAGCAAACAGGGACGGTTTTTCTTACCAAATTCAATTATAAGCCGTCAGAATTTACGCCTTTCTTAACAAAACTATCGACCTGTACCCTTAATATTGCCATACGAGAAAGAACAAAACTATTAATGATAAATTAGCCTTAATAACTTGATTTGTGCTGTAGCGATGCTCGAAGTAGTTTTGTTATATAAAGTTCTTAATAAGTAAACAGTGAAATACCAGTACTAACATCTACCTCCAATTATACAATATTGCATCTTGAAAATTGGAGTATTTCTACTCAAACTAAACAGCATGAGATAATGAAGGAAATACACCTTTAACACTCAATAAAATTAAGCTATAAATTACTATAAAGGTCTTTAATGAGCAGTCACATCAGAATGTTAACTCAAAGGGCGGTTAATAAAGTGTTTAATCCAAACTTTCATGATAGCTTCGATTAAGTCCATCATAGCGTTATCATTATGTATTCCCAAAAGATACCACAACATCTTTGTAAATGCTATAGTTCATATCATAAAACTGAATAATTATAGAATATTTTAATAAGCATCAGTCTTCTCATGCTTAGACTAATGTTACCGCAGAGACTTAGACAGTTATTATGGCATCCTAATACCAGCCGTTGATTTCTGTCTTAACTCTAACATCACAATATCGCTGCCTCCTTTCCAATGTTTTGCTGTCCATTCTAATCGCCATATGCGAATATGATGGCTCTGGTTCTGTCGTTACATTAACTTACATGTTTGGATTCGTTTTCAACATCTTCTTAAATAATAAGAATTATTGTTTAAAAATAATATAAAATTATTCAATTAACTACTTGCAGTTACGTTGACCATGTTTCTATTGCGCTTATCACAAATTCTAAGTTATGTATGTCTAAACTATTATATATCATTAATGTTTTATACAAAAGTAAAAAAGTTCACTTAATTAATGTTCAATAACGGATGTTTGAATTTTATTTCTTAATCGCTGTTAATTGCATAACAAATTCAACTTTCATGTTAAAAAGAAATGGTTGAAAAAAGATAAAACATTTACATTTTAAACGTTAGAAACATTTCTTATAAAGAAATGCAACCGTAAGGCATTGAAAACCAGAACAGAAGAAAAACGTTACGAAAGATAGGTATGGGAGTTTTAAAAGTATGATTTAAAAGTACATATTTATCCCATAAAATAAAAAAGCCTTCAGAATATGGAAACATTTTAGTTTAAAATTACGTTTTTTTTAATATAAACTTAGGCAGGCTACTTAAAAGACTTTATTTGTATCTAGCCCATTTCCTTATTATAAATCGACTGTTTGAGAGGGTTATAATTATTAAAAGTGACCTCTAGTGGGTATTTGATCATACTAAAAAATGTTTGCAAAAACAAAATCCGATAATGATACACATCTAAGTATTCTCTTATAATATAAGAATGAGTCAGAAAGGTTAAAAATTATATACAAAGCAGCAGTGACGACATTTACTTGACGATTTGATTTCCATTTTTTAATATTTAACTTTCTTATATTAAGTGACATTAAGCCAATTCTTAGTATCTGAATAAATGTTTGCAATTATATGTCGAAATATTTAATACGTTTCAGAAATACATTTTACAAGCCTAATTTTAAGTTTGTTTCAGGCTTAAAGTACGTTATTAAACTTATACTCTTTAAAAAAAATCATTACCTTGTATAACAAATATGGACAGTTTGTTTGATTGTTTTTAAGCGCAAAGTTGCGCAGTAAGCTATCTGGGCTGCGCCCACGGCAAGGATAGAACCCCGAATTTTAACGTTATAAGTCCTAAAGATTACCACTGAGACATCGGAAGGCCGTAAGCAGTGCCTCATTTTTTATCATTATTTTACGAGTTATTTACTGTGACATCTATTTTACTTAGCTGTAACTAAAGGCATTGAGTTAGGTCTCTACAACTTTACCAGTTTTAATCTGATACGATAGCATTTGAGATCCAGTTCTATAAGCATTAATGGGTGTTTATCTCGAAAGTGGATTTTCTTAGATCGAACTGCAAATTGTCAAATAACTACACTTTGTTTAAAATGTGTTTCTATGTTAGCGCATACATTTTATATTGCTGGTAAAAAATAAGAAAAAATCAAGTTATCCAATCTTTTGTTGACTAAAATACATATCAAAACCTTTTCTGGTGAGGAATTTGAGAGAAAAAAAGGTCAATGTGAGAATTATCTACCCTACCATCAAAGTTACATATTGTTCTTCGTGAAGATAACTTGAGAATAATTCAACATCAATTTCCTTAGTGTTTACGTGTTATCAAAGTAAATCTTTTTGTTCTTCAAGTAAGAAGAATAACAGTTTTTTTTTATCAGCTGCTTCTAGTTTAAATTATAAAGCAACACCTAAATTATTCATATATGGTATAAAGTACTTGTTGTCAGACAAGAAGAAAAACAAAACACAATAAGGTACAATAATGTCGATGTCATCTTGATTAACTCAAGACAGCGATATTTTTGTGGTTTTAAGCTTTAAAAATACTTATTTCAAGATACGATAAAATCATCATTACTTTATACAGCGCTAAAAAATAAAGCTCAACTAAACATTACATTCACGTAGTTTATACCTTTTTCGCTTCACTTTACAGTTTATATGACAGGCGTTCCTATAACATACTGCTTAAATCAGAATTGTACCCAGGTTTCTGATATAATACTTATGTAAATATATTCTTTGGTTTTAAACTTCCATTTTTGCAATACAGACGTCGCTATAACTCACATAGGATAAAGAACAAATGGCTATATTAAAGTCTGATATGCCATTAGGAATATTATAAAGAACAATTTTCCCAGTACGTCTCGCAAATAAAGAAATGACCTCCTAAACTAAACAGTCTTTTATCGCCTTTCCTTCATTTTTCGCTTTACATAAAAGGAAGAATTATAAGCTTATTGAATGCCTTTTGGAAAACAAGAATAAATAAATTGTTGTTTGTTGTTTTTCCGTTTTAGTGAAAAGATTAGTAGATTATGAGATGTGGATTTATCTACCTATAAATATAACATTGCATGATCAAAATCTTACAAGTGCATACATTCAAAGTGTTTACTTTAGGAGTTAGGTCGAGAAAACCCAGAAATTGTTTTAGAATCTGATGCTTTTTGCTTATTTTCTGATCCTGGTACAACAAAACTTGTATTACCTTATTCAGTACAATATTTAATAAAAATATCTTCCTTCTGTAAAGTAGCAAGTTTTTTTTATAATATTGACCTTTTAATTTTTTCATAGCTCTTTATTTTGTTCACAACTTATTGAAGAAACTTATAACTATAAAATTAAAACCTGATAAATTTTCAAATTAAAATTGGATTTTGAGAGGTAAAAATTGGTTTTTGTTCGCCGATACAGAATACGAATGTTGAAATGTTAGATTAGATTAGGTGATATTATCCTCTAGTTTTACATATTTTATCAAATACTTCATGACCCTCTTTTTCATTTTAGATAAATTAGTTTTCTTCTTATACTTTAACAAATTTAGTGTCCGCGAAATGCTATCACTTTCATCATTAGCTATGAGCATACGGATTTACTGTCTATGAGCTATTGTCGTTCCCAGCATTAGCTATGGATAGACAAACTTATTGTCTATGAGTTACTGTTGTTCCCTTCATTAGCTACGGATAGACAAACTTACTGCCTGTGAGCTATTGTCGTTCCCATCATTAGCTATGGATAGACGGATATACTGTGTAGGAGTTACTGTCGTTCCCATCATTAGCTATGGATAGACGGATTTACTGTGTAGGAGTTACTGTCGTTCCCATCATTACCTATGTACAGACAGATTTACTGTGTAGGAGTTACTGTCGTTCCCATCATTAGCTATGTACAGACAGATTTACTGTGTAGGAGTTACTGTCGTTCCCATCATTAGCTATGTACAGACAGATTTACTGTGTAGGAGTTACCGTCGTTCCCATAATTAGCTATGGATGGAAGTATTTACTGTCTATGAGTTACCGTCGTTCCCATCATTAGCTATGTACAGACAGATTTACTGTGTAGGAGTTACTGTCGTTCCCATCATTAGCTATGTACAGACAGATTTACTGTGTAGGAGTTACTGTTGTTCCCATCATTAGCTATGGATAGACGGATTTATTGTCTATGAGCTATTTTCGCTTCTTATTAGCGACTTACGTACGGAGTTACTGTCTATAACTACTGTAGCTCCCATCATTACCTATGTACAGACAGATTTACTGGCTATGAGCTACTGTCGCTGTTATAATTAACTATGGACAGTCAAACTTACTGACTAGGAATTATTTTCTACTCTTTCATTAGCTATGGATAGACAAATATACATATAAAGCAAGTGCTTTACTAATTTAAGAAACAAGACCTTAAATAAGTCATTCACACCTTTAGAGCCATAAATAAAGAAGAAGGAAAATCGAGTTCTAAGTCTATAAATAATTCAAAGTAAGAAACAATACATCCTGCTAAAGTAAATATGTACTATGAATTGTTACATTTTGTTCATGTAATGTTATACACACACACACACACACATATATATGTTTACCGATGATAATGATGTAGCAGTTCTGCTGGAGACGACATTTTAAAATCTTGCCTGAGGCGGCATAATACCTAAAGCTGCCCCTGTATCTCAGCTTCACTTGCATAGAGTGTAACATCAACTGTCAATGTTTTCCATGGGAGACAAACGAGGTGCGGGAACGTGCTGACACGGTGGGTTTGGTATGAAGATAGCGTGACCTAGTCTTTTCTGGTGTAGTAGTAGCATCGTTTGTAGACATGCAAACATGTTTTCCGTGATGTGACCGATTGTTCACTTTCCAACTTCAGACAAATCCAGTTACGGCTTCGAAATATTTATTACATATATACAGAGTTCAATGTGGACAAGCAACAAAAAAGAATAATGAAGAATAAAAACACGAAAGGATCAGAAGTTACTTATTTAATCATCCTTTAATAAAATACTATGTTATTAACATATTCGTGTGTGAGAAAATTGTCTGATGTATTTTCCTTTGTGCTATGACACATTTCCAGGTAACAAGGTTTGAACATTACGAAACAGGTAAGGTATGTGAGTTTGAAATAAATATGGCTAATATTGCTCCCGAAGTTAGGCCTGTCTTTATTTGATAACTCACCTATTAAGACTTTTATATCATTTCTAAATTGTGTAGACGATATTTATCCCAAATGAAGAATTAAGAAACGTTTTTGGTAAGTTTCCGGAAGTGAATTGCGGCGGCTCAGCATTAAGTTTGAAGGCTTACAACACTAAAAATCGTATTTCGATACCCGCCATGGGCAGAGCACAGATAGCCCATTACATAGCTTTGTTTGTTTGTAATCAAACTAGAGTAATAAAGAAAATGTTAAGAAATTTGTACCTGACTTGTCTTGTGCACTATCGACGGATTTTCATGTTATTTCAACAACATCATGCTTGCCCACGTGTAGCTGTTAGCCACATTGGAAACAATGTACTTGATTATCTTACAAAAAACAAATTTATTCATCTTCAGATTATTATAATATATTTTTATATAGATATAAATCATAAAATGATAAATACTTTACGAACGTTTTAACGTTGTTTTGTACAACCTGTATAGCAGCTCAAGCTGTTAATTTTGTTTTCTAATTTTGTAGCGGACATTACCTGGGCTGTGTATTTAAAGGACCAAGGCTTGAGCAGTGATATGCTACCAAAACACACTCCTGTCTTTCAGCTATAAAAGTAGTAGTGAGTCCTACCATTTCATTAATAATAGCTCTGTAGGCGTTCCGTGCTGATGATTGGTTAACATTCATCTGTCAACAGCTTTAAGTTAGGGAGTAAATTTTAGGGTCTTAAAACATTTGCTCCAGGTGTTGCATAAGATATTATTCAAGTTGAGCGTAATGAATACCTTTCTAATTTTAGTCAAAAACTAAGTTATAAAATGATACAATTATGAAGAGTCAAGATTAATTAAACCAATACATTTACCTTCTGTTGTGTTAGCCAAATTGCTTGTTACGTCAGAGAAGTATATTTATTCATCAAATGAAATATTCTTCGTTTGTTTGTTTGTAGTTAAGCGCACAGGGCTATCTATCTACGCTGTACTCATGACGGGTATCGAAACCCGATTTCTATCGTTATAAGTCTGCTGAGTTACTGCTGTGCCACTGGGGGAAGAGCAAATGAGTAGTTTCACTGATTCTTGCAGATAAACTTCAGGGAATTTATTATGAATGAAAAAAAGATAAATACATATGTGATTCAAAAACGTTTGTCATAAGAGAAAACTGAAATAGTGTAAAACATTAAATATTACAGTTTGAGATTTTCACGGTCAAATAACAGCATAATGTTTCATATGTTCATTCATTTTCAATGTTGTCCTCAATATTTCTTCGAGAAACGATTTTTTGGGATACCATAGAGCTTCTACTTCTCCAGAAAAAAAACAAATTTTATTCATGAGTAATATTTCGTGAGAACCAACTAGTGATTTTAATGTAAATTAATGACTCGTTTGATTGAGAGGTACAGAAAAATAACGCTTACTCCGTCCTTTGACATTATATCCGACCACGGAATTAAGGTTAATTTTACTATATGAAGTTGTATTAATATCCAAGATAAGTTAATGAAAATTCATTGTTATATAATAACTGATCGTTTTGAATAATTAAGTGTTTAATTCAAGGAAAGTCCTATGTTAACGTGAATTTCGATAACGAAATATTACAAATTCCCTCTAATTTATGACTTAGGGGACGAACAGCACAGATAGCCATCAAGTAGCTTTGCCCGAAATTCAACAACAACAACATTGTATATTTAGATACTTTTATCTATGTTGAAATGAAATGTATTCTCCGCATTTTTGTTTTGTCTTTTCAAATAGCAACTAAAATTTGTTAAACAGAACGATATTACGACGAATACTGCTTAACAATGATTAATCTTCGGAATTCATAATGAATGTCCAACAGTTCCTTTTCGTTCACACGATATTCTTTCATATCAGTATGAGAAGGCAGCTAGTCAGTACCACTCACTCCCAACTCTTGGGCTACACTTTACCAACAAATAATAGCTTTGACCGTCACATTATAACGCTTCCACGGTTGAAAGAGCGAGTATGTTCGGTGACGGGTTTTGTTTCCGTGACCCGCAGATTGTGAGCCGAGCGCTCTAACAACCATGTTATCTAAATATATATAAATTAGTAAAATTAGCAGAATCATTAGTAAATACTGTTTCACAGTCTATATTTACTTATACATACCTCTTTTAATTTTGTGAAGAATAGATTTTGATGAAGATCCTGAATTTTAGCCAAAATTTAATACATTTGATTAATTTTTATGCAGAGAAAGTTCGTGCATAAGGAGGGGTGGGTAAATTTTGGATAAAACAATTGGTATAATGACTGACAAGTAAACTCGACGGAAAACATAAAAAGGTAATGTTTGTCTTCAGACAAATGAAATCAACAGTTCCTTACCGCATAAATCTCACTGAGGATTCATCCGATTGTAGGATACTTAATTATGAAATTACGTTTTTGAAGTTTGTTCTTAGTGTATAATCAATTCACTTATGAAAAACTTGGACAAATGCACAATAATAAGTTATTTGAATAATTGTGTTCTAAACTTATTAGGCTCTTTTTAACCTATATGTTACTAGTGTGGTTATTTATATATATATATATAATCAAGCAAACTCAAAGTTATGAAATTTGACATCTATAATAAGCTCAAAAAGAATGGAAAGTTAAAACAATATCGATTATACAATGGCAGCGACGATTACAGTAGATAAAGACCTTTTGGCTAACCCTGTATACGTATACTCACGTTGTTTAGGGCAAAGTCAAGGTTATCTTATATAGAGACAAAAAAATTAAATTTAAACATGGGCATCAAATCCCTGGAAAATAATTTTTAAAATGCCTGAATCCATGTTTAATCGTAACTGGTATTCTTTAAAGTTTTTTTGTATGTCAATATTCTAATGAAAACTTGCAGTTTACAGAATAAGAATGGTAAATGGTAGTGTGCACGACAGAATAATCAATTTTCAAAATATAACTCGTTAGGTTGTGCTAAATCTTATTACTAGTGGCGATTTCTATTTTTAACGTAAAATGCTTGTAACAAGGATTTACTTGCATTTTTGTTTTCAACTTATCGTGTGAAACTGCGCTTGGATTGTCTGTGCATATAATCGTCTCTAATTTTGAATTTATAGACAAGGCAGAAGACAGCTTGTCAATGTGTCTATTGGCAACTCTTGGGCTATTTTTGTTTAACTGAAAAGTGGGATTCGACCGTTACTCTTATAGCATATCTGCGACCTAAAAAAGCGAAGCCTGTTTATGCGGCAATATGATGCGATTCATGACCCCCCCCCCCCCCAGATCCATAGTCAGGGCGTATTAGTAACTGGTTCACTTGTATGTGTTTCGCAATAAGAATAACTAAATGTGAAAAATGCTTGATAATTAATGAATAACTTCAAACAAACTGGTAAAAACTTTCATGTTTTTTCACCTCTGTGATTGTGGTTCAGAAACATTTTTAAAAACCTTGAGAAAAGTCTCCCCTTCTCAAACCTTAAAGAGATACTGTCCAGAATACTCGCCGTTCCAGTTTGTATAAGTTAAGATTTTTTGTGTGCATTAAGATCACATGTAAGTAGTGTAAGGCTTTTTCAACCAAGCTAAGTCTATAATTTTAAATTTCAAAGATTAAATTTAAGTAGAATGGTAAAATCTTTACCTAATAAATAACCATATACTCTAATATTAAAAGAAAACACTCACTGGTATTGTATCAAATAGATTCAATACATTAGAACGTGCTGGTTTGAGACATGGATTATGTTTTAAGGCTAACGTCAACTTTTAATATTTCATACTGTTTAATTCTTTCCATACAACGCAAGTTTTATCACAGAATAGGGTCGTGTCTAGCTCTCAGTGTAACCTTATCTATGAACACAAGAAACGTCCACTTGCAAGTAACGCTAAATACACATTAACATTTTAAAGTTACTATTATTAGATTTATGGAGAAGATCTGATTGCAACAGAAGATTTTGAATTATTATTATTATACACTTGACTAAAGATACCTAATGCTACGATTAATAATCTGAATAATGAGATTGCATAGCAATTAGCGAGTGTATTGACTTGGTTTTTATTCATTACGAATAAATACAGGAGTAAAATAGTTTTAGACACGATTTCCCTATTTTTCTCTTAATAACCCCTTTAAATCGCCAGGCTCGTTTTACTGGCTATGTTTTATTTTAGGTTCACTCTTTAGCTATAAAAATCTAATCCAGTAAAAAGCTGGATGGCTTATTTTTCACTATTAGAGCCAAGAGAAACATATATGGTCTTATTATTCCCCATTTCCACATGGCTCGTAGAATATGATGTCAATGTAAGATTTCTAAAATGGACGTTTCATCGTTTCTACTCACTGATCTCAAATTGCTTTATGTAAATCAAAACTGAGGTACTAACTTAGTGCAAGTTGGCTATATGCGTATTTTAAATCTTTGTGGGCTTCATCTCAGGTATCGCATCTTAATAGATTACTTCTTGCTTTCTTTACTTGTTTTCATTTACATCCAAATAATTTTGTCAGGCATAAGTTGATGTTATATTGAAAATCTATATATGTATAAGTGTGAATGCCTCTTTCTCTCTGTGGGTCTGTTCCTTATGCACGGCCACATCTTGAAAGCTACAAACTCCAATCTCTGGGTACAGATACAACTTTGTGCGGGAAGTAACATGGGCTATGTGGCCGCGGCTTCAGAAGTCGTAGTGAGGCCGCAAATTGAGGCCAAAGTGACTATTATAGCAATTTTTAGCAAATAGGACGACCAACTGGTTTTAACTTGAAAAGGCCGTATTTTTTGGTAATGTGTGATCAAGAGGCTATTATTTACCTTTCTTCTCCCATTCATTTTATCCATGATTAACTATCTATTAAAACGACTTAAAAACTTCGTGGATCCTTCATTTGTGCTCTTTCCCTTCCTCTCTCTTTTTTCTGCACATACGTCCCTACTCTTTAACTCCCTTTAAATGAAAAAGGCTGGTGTTTTCTCTTGAACATGCGCGCATACTCCCTCAACTAAATAGGCTTGCTTCAGCCATATCGTTTGTTTTGCTTGTGTGTACTCGCAAGAATCAGCTATACGAAGACTTTACAAAAACGTTTGGTATCGGCAAAGTTTCACTTACGTTGTATTGCAATGAGAAAAGAATAAACCAATTCTTCATTAAATGGAACGATAGTAAAGTCAGAATATGCTGCAAACGACACTTGACCACACTGCATAAGCCAGGACACTGAAAGGTAGGGAATTTTGTTTTAGAAACTTGAAATGTCATGCAATAAAAAAAAAGCGCATGCAAGAAGCAGGAGCAATGTGCCCGGTTTTACTTTGATTAAAATAGCTTTACATTTTTTTTCTTTCGGGCATTGTTATCTTTATTTATTTTAATCAAATATTTAGTTAGTTAAAGAAATCATTTTCATTTTATTTTCCAAAAAATCGCGATTAATTTGGTTGATTTAATCAAAACAACTCAGGATATGTAAATCCATTTTCACTCAAACAACACCGAGGCTAAAATCGAATAATGCATAAACTATAAATAAATTAATAATGAAAAACCATTCATCAAGTTAATTAGTTTGAAAATTGTGTGGCCATCTCAAAGCAACACAAAAATCATATATTTTAAGTCACCAAAAAACTCAAACTTATGTAAAACGAAACGTCTAAATTTAATATTTATACCAATATTGCAGGTAAATCTGCCATTAACTGATAAAGAGTGGAAGAACCTGAAACGTCACATTGAAAGATAAATTCCAAAATGTATATTTTTTTTCTAAGCATATCATTTGTAAGGTTTTGATTATATTTACACATTTTCGAAGAAAAACAATGTAATAGAGAGCATTCAAGGAACAGGTTAAAGTTTCTAGATTCACACCGGTATGGTAACAATGAAACAACAGTACAATGTTACTAGATTTATACACGAATGATCCAGTAGCTCAAATTAGACTCAGTGACTTGTTAAATGAAGCTCTTTATGCCATGATATTCCTAATGCGTCTGACCAATTTTCGGGTTTTATATTAGATTCAATTCAAGTCTGGTACGGAAGATAGTTTGCTTTTAATGGTATAAAGTGTTATTATTATTATTATGGTCTACAGCAAAGGTTCTCAACTTTATTCATATTGAGGCCCAGGATTTTATTATATTGTTTGTTCAAAGCCTCCATCGTTAGTCTAGTTAATATGTAAATAAGGAAATAAGAGTGAGGGGATATACTTAATAGGAGAAATATGACATTTACTATATCATAGAATCGGTAGCCTCTTACATGTAGGGATGGCCAAAATACTAAATAGGCATAATACTAATATGCACGCTAATGACAGAGAGTTTTACTTTAAAAATATGATTGTCACTCACTTTCACTTGTTTCTCTACCCAACAAGCTCAAGAACAAAGCAAGAAACCATCACTAAGATACCGAACCAGAAGGTGACCAACCCACCAAATTGTCAATCTTTCTTCTTGTTGTTTCAGTCGAGATACCTCTACAATTACTTTATCACCAACGTCAGTTTAAACTTAAATCCACTCTGTGTTTCTGGGCACTGCACGATGTCATTTGCTTAGTCGTAATAACTAGTAGTAATTTAAAAAAATAATAATTCTAGTGAAGCTAGCTTTCTTACAGAAATCCGAGTTCATGTAAAAAGCTTAAGTACAGAGTAAAACAGGAATTACCAGCTAATAATAGATGAAAATTAAATGATTGTAACATATAGAATACTCAACGCTTTGTACACAAAAAAATCGGTGTCTTTAGGGAGCCAACCCCTATATTATGTGTGAAGTGAATGAGTAAAAAAAATCAATACACATAATATTACATTTTATTACACACATTCATAAAATACATTAACGTTCAGTCAGGGGAAAAAAACGTCACAAAATAAGTAATAAAAAACATTTGATAAATGTAAAATGATGTAGGGATGTCAGTGCCAAAAATAATACAAACAAAATTATAGGGATGATACAGGTATACATAAATAATCCCTACATGACTTTCAATATTAAAATTTAATGCTACACTGTAACATGTGTATTTGACTTTAATATTCCTGCAGTTTGAAGTTATATATTTCTGACTGTTGGTATGCACTTTGTTTATCATAATATCGTGGTCGTGTCAGGGTAGGCATCAATGTAGTATAACTAAGAGCCTTGGACTTACGTACAAGGAATACCACGTTGAGTCAAAACATGTCTTGATTATTACAGACTCTCGCTACGAGGTCGGTCGAATTGATCAACTTTGTAAACATTTTGTACACGTATATTGCACAGTGTAACAGTAGATTTTAATATTGTAGAGACGATCTATGTATAGCTGTATCATTATTTTTGGCACTGTCATCCCTACATCATTTGACATCTACGAAATGTTTTCATTACTTGTATATAAATATATATATATTTAACATAGATTAAAGTCTTTACTTATTTGATTGTGGGAAAATCCCCCTGTTTTCCGTTAAAACATTTATCCCCACGAAGTGTCCCTTCCACTTCTTGTTACGCTAAAATAAATAATCAAATATAATTTTAAATCATATCACATTTATTTATATTTTTTGAAAGATATTATACGTTTCGCATATATATACTAATCATGCTACTTTTTTCTTGACGCTTTCCACTAGTCGGTAATATTTACCACATCAGTAACCGGGCGTAGCCTGAAGGTTTACGTATCCGTACTATGAACCATAACATCCATGGTCTGTGTCTTGTTGCCCGAAAAACTCGTTCCGTACTTTGGGACAGAGAGAGTGCTATAAGAGTGGCAATCAAATCCCTCTTTTTCGGTTCGTCAGGCGTAGTTCAAGCGTTGGAGGAGGGTATTGTCAATTAGCTATCTTCCTTCTAGTCGATAAGCTTCAAATCTGAGGCAGCTATACGCAGATGGCTCTTTGGTTATCTTTGTGATTTATAATGTGTAGGAGGTCCGGAATGAAATCAGTCATGGGGTCGGATGCGACCTGTGAGACGCCAGTTGGACCACGCTGTTTTCAAATAAGATTGTAGGCATACTATGTAACCTTATTTTATAAAATAGATATAGTAAGAAAATTAACACTGCTGCACGTTAATCGTTTTCTTTAGTCTGATCATGACATTATGATGTATGTGAAGAAAATATTTATGCTGAGCACACGTAATGTGTAGTTCTTTGTACACTAGAGTAATGTTTTGCGATATCGGAGTTATCTTGTAAGATAAAATTTTAAGGCCATCATTTCGATAATCCAAGAGTAGGTACAAACTAATACACTCTAAAAACAAGTGTTAAAACTCAACACCTCGATCATTTCAACATCCACACCATTACTTTGATGTTACTAGGATGTTTAAACGAACCCCACATGTTCTCCCAGATCCTTCTTAGAGTCATGAGTTTCGATCTTTCTTCGTGACCACTTGATCTTTCACGTACAAACATCAAAAGTTCCTATTAAAAACTTCTGAATATATGCTGGAGTGGAAATGTAACTTTATCACGTGTACATTTAACTATATGCATAAAAACGAATAGACTTATAGTACAAGCGAAGGGTGTGTGTTGCAGCGTTTGCGTGCAAAACTGACTTTGCGAGTTGATTTATATAACGTACTATTAAGGGATCGATTGTGTTTCATGTTTATTATATAGAGACCGGTAGCACCGGAAAGTAAGACTATAAGATAGTTTCTACAGCTCTGATGCTTGGAAAGCACGTGGGATTGTAAAAGTAGATAAATCACAATTAGAAAAACCCGATAACCCAAGCACTTTCTGAAAGTAGACTTTCCCGCTTTATACAGTGTTACAATTCAGTACTGCTACCTGGAACTTTTAAAATATAGGTCTTTGAGTTTTTACTTAAAAAAATAATTATTGTGTATAAGGCTTTCATATGCATTGAAATATGAATAATAAAAGTGGGGTTGTTGTTCTCATTACTTAACAACGTAACAAACAATTCTCGTCAACAGCATTATATTTGGTATTTTTTACATTTAAAACATTCTAAACTGTGTACTAATCACACTATCAAACAATAGTCCAAACTGCCTCTCAGAACATGAAACTACTACCGCTATTGTTATTAGGTAAATCATTAATTTGCAAACAGTTAAGAAATATTTAAACGATAGAAACACTTTAATATAAGAATAATTCAAATATAGTTCTATTATCGTTGTGTTATATATATTTGAACATGGAAGTAATCGTTAGTATGAGACTTGAATGATTCGGGTTTGAGACTTTGTTGAGATCGATAATTATCTTTCAAGTATGCGATATATGCCTTGCTCTTTCAAAGCATACGTTTATGTTATGAATGTTGTTGGGTCTGAATAGATAGCGGATACAGCCAATGTCAAAACACAATATAATATCTGCTTTAGTGAAATTAAATATTAAACTCCTGATGTTATATCAGCAAATATAAACATTGATAAAATATTTGCTACTGTCCAAAGGTAAAAAAATAGAGCACATTTCCCCTTGTATAGCACATGTGTTACTTCGTGAATGGTAACGTATTGCGTCACTGTAAAGAGTTTTAAAGAAGCAGAAGATGTTTATGTATGTTAAAGTGCCCTTTTGGGACTATTAGTGATAATATCTCACATTTCGGATATAACATCTATAGCATTTTCCTACATATATCCAATATATATATATATACATTCAAAAGATGTAGGTGTAGCATCCTCTGGTTTGCTTTGGCTAATCAATACAAGCTTGATCTGTGGTTTATTTTAAAGTATCCCCTAGTGGGCAATTAGGAAAGTACGTAGGATGGTTTTGAAAAACTGTAGATAATCTTGAAATATCTTTAATGTGTTATTCAATACATGACCGAGCATCTTTTGTTACGCAAGTGTAAAAGTAACATTCTAAGAGCCCTCTTGTGAAATTCAAAACGAACGTTATTGACGTGCAAGGTTATTTTTCTGGAAAAGGAATTTTTATTTTTTTCAAACTAGGACTAAAGAAAATAGTTATTATTAGTATTGGTCTATTAAATAGTTTCTAAATAATTCTGAATATTCTGTTCAGAGAATGAGCCCTTACACGCTATGAACCTGTTTCTTGTGTTTTTACCTTAAACATATGGTTTAAAGGAAACCCTCAGAATAACTCATGAATTATTATATAGCCACAAAAAAGGTGCATCATGATCAAATTTTCCGTGAAGTAACCACATTTAAAGAAAAATCATTGATACTCTGCAGAAGGGAAATAGAAATAAAAACCACATACATTCTAAGAATAGCTTCTCTACTTTTTTTAATTGTATTGTATTTTGTATTTATCAAAAAACTACTAAGGCTATCTGCTGCTGTTCTTAATTTTGAGTTACTGACCAGAGGGAAGGCAGCAAGTCAGAATCCCCTACCACACACCGTCCAAGCTAAGCGATTGATTGTCACTCTTATAACGCATCCACAGCTTAAAGTGCGGAGAAAATATCGTAGAGTATCACAAGAACTCGGTCCCGAATAACCAGCTCCTAAATTCTGAGCTTCCTCACAGACCCCCCCCCCTCCGCCATCTTTCTTTTGGAAATAAAACCATTCGTATAGCTTAGGATCTTTGTTTTAGGTATATGTACTCACTAATCTATCTATCTATATATATATATTATACATAGATGTATATATCTATGACTGTTGTGCATATTTCTAAAAGGAGAAGGATACTTTCGATCAGTAACGTGTAAATACAGTAGTATTACCACACGTGATGACGTATTGTGTTTTCAGAGGTAATTCACTTTATTACACAGTTTAGTATCATGCACATGAAAGTTTCTTAACTTCATGCTCAGCATGTTGAAATTTTAACTGTCATTGGTCACCCGAAGAAAAAAAAAACAACAACAATAAGAAGCAAAGTCTATATAAGTTATTATTATTTTCTTCTTTTCCTAAAACCATTGAAACTTTGGCAATATACGCAAGCACTTGTTTATCACGCGTCAGTTGAACATGTTCTATTGTTTCGAGTGCTTCGTGTTTAACCAGATGAGCCAATAAAGTTTCTTGTGGTAACTTGAATTGTTAAATTACTAGCAATAAACTTTAGTGGATTAACATTTTTATCTTAGACAGTAGAGCACCCACCTGATGTGCTAAAGATCTCTCGCAAGAGACGCAAAAAGAGGATTTCCATACACTTTAAATCTGAATTGATTTACAAGAACCAGAAATTTTAAGGCTGACACAATGATTTCTTAGTTATTACCGTTAGTAACTTGTGTGAAAGGTTAACGTTTGTTTTTTTTGTTACATTTGGGGGTGGGGGGGATTTATCATTCATTTTAGGGGGTATGTGGGAGATTGACATTCAGTTTGCTGAGATAGTGCGATGAATATGTTTATTTAAGAATTTTGAGTAAAGTTACACAAATGGCTATCTGCGTGCTATCCTTGATTTGAGCCATAGACTATGGGGAAGGAAGATAGTCAAAAGTACCCACCGTCAACACTTGAGTAGCTATATTCGATTAGTGAGATTTAACCATAGTTCTTAAAGCTCACTTTGCTATGCTCGAAAGAGCGCAATGATTTGTTACGACAATGGTACGCAAACCTTGGACCCTAAAATTCACAGTTCAACACGCTAACCACTAGGCTAATGCTCGATCTAGCACTAGTTCTTAAAGTAAAAGCTATTCTAAATCGTTATTCAAACATGACAGATTCAAAACCTGAAAATCTCATTTACATTTTTAATGTAAAGCCTATAAATAGTTTTTTTTTGTCAAAATCCGAGTGAATATTCCAAGCCAAAACAAGATATTTGTTTCTCAGGTGTGAGTTCGTCCCAAATAGGTACATTCATCTACAAATAAAAGCAGATGCAATACAAAACTTTGTGCACTTTCCCTCAAAAGCCATAGGTTTATTACGAGTAAAATTAAAGCCAGATATGCGTTTCTCCAAATGTGGTAGGGTTAATTATAAATTAAAACTCGATAAGTTATTGCTGAAAAATTATAGGCTTATTGCAAGTAACTACTTGAGACATCATCTTTTCAAATTTATATTTCATTACGAAAATCTGAATGATCTTTACGTGGTAGGTTTTACAAGAATAACTCAAATAATGTTATCTTGACAGGTTCATTACGATAATAATAATCTTTCCCTGGAAGACCCATTAAGAGAATAATGTTTAAGTGGTAGGTTTATTATGATAATAATCTGAATAATCTTTCCTCAGAAGTATTGAGCTTGTTAAAAATGAAATAAATTATTCATTGTTCAAACATGGTAGACGTAGTGCAAGATAATACCAGAAATACTGTGTCTAGCATTATCTTGTACTACTACGTCTACCAGGTTTGAACAGAGGAGGACAAATACTTTACCTAGTCATATTAGCCTGATCATTAAGGATGCTTAATGTGTTTGCATCAACAGAAAAACAAAAAAAAAATATTTGTAAAAAAGAGTTCATCCCTTAAAAGAGTTTACGAGTTTTAAATTAATATATAAATAGTTTAATTGACATGCACTGAACAACACTGGTTGATACTAAGTACCCTTTCAGATTTGGGCATGGCATGAACTGCAGATGCAAGTTATGTTGATCACATGAGGTTTCAGGGGGATCTCTGAAACACAAAATCATTGGAATAAGCACAACTGTAGTAAGTAGTACAGATATGGGGAAAGGGAAGGATATGGCAGCATTCAGAAGAGGCAGGGTAATGTTTGCACGTCTAGCAGGTGCCATAGTGGCAAAGACAGTTTCGTTGGTAGGCTGTTTCAAAGCATTGGTCATTCGAGTTTATTAGCACTAGCAAAATGTGAATAAACTACCTCCTGCGAGGGGGAATTGTGGCTTCAAACATGTAGTAACAGAAAAAGGACAAAAGTGGTTAGATGGTACGGTAATGTCCTACCATCATCAAACAATAAACCAGCAAACAAAGACAATCAATACAGTACAATCCACAACAATCTCCAGCCGTACCTTGTACCTTGAGAAGAACGTTGTAATAAATACAGCATAGCAGTAGGGGGCCATTGCTAAACTCAGTTACCAACAAGAAAACACTCCTTGTGTGGTGTAAGGAGCACATACATTCGATTAGTGAGGACTAGTGAATAAGTTATGTGGTTGAATTAGTCATATTTTACCCTTTTACGCACAGATTTGGAGAAAGCCACACAAATCACTCCAGACCTGTTTGTGGTCCTAGCTGTCCAGGCCCCTGATGGTGGAGTGAGGAAATGAATAATCTGCCTATTTTGAAGCTTTTGAAACTTTTTTAGCTACAACGATTTTATTTGATAGCAAGAACAAATCAAGACAACAGGAGCAATGGGTGTTTAATAAATTTGCTTACAACGCATATAATATTAAAGTAATATATTCGTCTTGTAGATAGTCTGTTTCGGAGGTGGTCGACATTTCTAACATTGTTTCGTATCACTATGTTACTTTTCTTCCTGTTTTGAAAGTACTTTGATGGATAACCAATAATTCATAATATACTGCCGTGTTTAGTGGCTGGGCGCTGTTACTAGTTAACGGGCTGAGTTGCGAAACAGAAGGTCTCAGATTAGGACCCGTGATATGACGTAAAAGTCTTCCGCACTTTCAGCCGAGGGGACATTATAAAAATTTGCTACTGCTATTCGGTTAAGAGTAGCTGTGTAAGCGGCGGGTACTGTTGTTTGGTTTGATTGCCCTTACTCGGGTTAGCAACTCTAAATTAGAATCGGCTATGTCTGAACTTTGACGTAGCCGTTTAGCCTGGTGAAGCATAAGGTGAATGGTTAAAAATACCAAATACCTCTCTTTAATCTTGCCTGAAAAAAAGGGATGGGGATTAATGAAAAATAATTAAAAATAACGATTGCTATTCAAGTTCTGAAAACAAAACATAAAAAAAAATAAAGTTCTAATATTGATCTTATTCTCAGTTATTAAACAATATGTAATCACGTTTGTTTGCTTTCATTTTATTTGACAGAATTTTCTATGTTCATGTTAGAAGTTTGAAAATAATTTCTTAGTGAGACGAAAGGTTTCATATAGTATTGGACCTTGGAATGTAACCGAACTTGAAAATATGAAAAATAATTTTTGTTACAGACGATGATAAAAAATTATTTTATATAATCTCTTAAATCATTCATTTCAGTAATGTCTGCACCGCCATTAGTTTATTTCAAAATATAACCTACTCGAAAAATTCGATGTTTTTAACTAGGAACACAAAGTAATATTAAATTGCAGTTCCTAGTAGACGTAAATTCACTCCGTCACTATATTTTGAACGTAGGCCAACTACAAAAATATCGCACATAAGGTTGTTATAAAAAGGAAGAATTGACCACTTCCACTTTTCTGTGACTGCTTTCCTACTGTATCTGGTATATCGATATATTACCTGGCGTAACAACTAATAAGAATATGAGGTTTTCTTACCAATGATATGCGGCCAGGCGTGGCCTAGTCATTGGCGTGCGCGGAATGTAAATATGAAGGTTTATGGTCCGCATCCTGTCGGCGCAGAAATACGTTACGCATTTTGTAGCCATTGGTGCGCTATAAAATTAACACTTAAATCCTACTACTCAGTCAGACAAGAGTAGCTCAAGACTCGGTGGAGTGTATTGTTGACTGTCTGCTTTCCCTTTAGTCTGTCAGTTCAAAATTAGGAACTATTATATATACACAGATACCCCTTGTGTAGAAATTATAAAACAAACAAATCAACGTGAAGGTCAATTGTTAAGTAACCTTTAGATCAATTAATATTAATGAGGTATTTACTTGGGTCACTTTACAGTTTTTATTGATATTTATCGCTTTATAGCACAGGGCACGTTGTATGTCAAACTCAAAGCACAGTGATTAAATCATATAATTCGTTTACGTCCAAAAATGTAACCACATCTATGTTACTGAAGGGATTTTGAATAGTTACGACCTGGTTTGGTAATTCCCGGGAGTTTATTTGGGTACAGAAATACCTGATGAGGTCGCCTCCCAAGGGAAATTTTCCACCCCCCGATAACAATGTGGCGTCATGTTCATGACGAAACATACCTTTGCGTGCTGGTCTCAAGAATGACAGATTTCTGCCTTTTTCAGAACGTGCCTTGGGGTCATCTCTGCACGTTTAGACACGCAGTTGATCATTTATTTGCCCAAAGAAAAGTAAGCCTTAATTGAATGTGACATAGGTGAAACTTGGCCTGATCGATCATTCAACTAGAATTTCTTCTCCTCCATAGTTCACTGAATCATTGGATTGTAAATACATGAGAACATCTTTAGGGGTTACTGTCGTAAGTTATAGCTAGCCTAAGGAAAAAAAGAAGGTTTGGATTAATTTATGGCAAAGTGAGCCTTAGCATTAAATGTTTTCGTTTCATCTTTCATTGACCGATCTATCATTTAGTTAACAAATAATATTTTCATTTGTTCTTTATTTATTTTCTTCAACAACTGGTGTTTATTGAATATACATACATATATTATGGAAAAATATCTTACTCATTTTCAATGAAGACAACAAACAGCTTCACATAAATGTTTGTTTATTCTACCCGATGAATTTAGAGAGCACTGAAAGATAGCAGTTGTAAAAAATATCATACTTTACAAGAAAAGTTTTTTCAAAACATGTCTGTTTTGGTATTCTTCAATTTCTTGTGAAATGAATAAGAGATTATTTTATTAACGTCTCTGTTCGTTTGTTAATTTTCCGTAGAAATTCTTTTTGAGAAACTTCAGCGATACAAGTCCTTTCTTAGATAAAACTAGTTTGTTCTTTTTCTATATTAACTTTGTAATACACTTAATTTCCACAGTCACTTTAACTTAAACACTCACTATAATTCACAATGATTCACGCGCTTTACTTACGGTGCCTACCGCCCGTTTGACTCAACTATCCGTGTCTATATCTTCAATCTCTCTATCTGCGATTCCAATTCCGATTAATTGTCTCGCTTTATCTGGCGCGCTTATATACAGGAATAGAGGGCGTCTAGCAAATACTGGATTATTCGTGATGTTCCCCGATCCTTCTAGAAACTCATCACGTGTTACCAGAGTCACGTGACTTCCGCTGTCGTAACAATTCAAAATTTTTCAAACCACTTTTTGTTTATGTCATACTAATTAAAATAGCATAAAATCTGAGTTAACAATTCATATTTTAACAGTATGTAAGTTTAATAATGGGTGGAGACGGCTTGAATGGGTAATGAAGAAAAACTTTAATATAAC
>NW_013665938.1:35603-36528 GCF_000517525.1 Limulus polyphemus | reverse complement strand
AGTACAAAGCTGACTTCAGTAGATTTCTTATCATAACATAGCTTCATCGAACCAGCAGACGTTTTCAAGTTTGAATGCACTTGATGGTGAATATTATCTATCCTTTCCAATAACACTTTCACGAACTCTGACACATTTTCAAGCAACTCTTCATAAGGTGGACGTCCTGTTAACAGATCCTCTGGCAACCGAAGATCCCGATCAAACATCAACTTTGCTGGAGTGTATCCAGTGGCTTCATGCTCTGCTGTTCTATAGGCCCTCAACAGTGGAGGGAGTAAGACATCCCATCCCAGTCATCTTGACGGCTATTACAAAACTTTGCCAATTCCTGTTCCAGTGTTCAGTTGTACTTTTCTACCATCCCATCAGACTGTGGGTGAAGTGGCGTTGTTTTGGTCATTCGAATGGCAAACAACTTGCAGCATTCATGAAACTTAGCTGATTCAAAGTTACGGCCTTTGATCTGAATGCAGTTCGTATGGCATACCAAACCTGAAGAAGAAATCACTAATAGCCGAAGCTACAGTTGTAGCTTCCTGATTTGGTATTGCATAAGCCTCAGGCCACTTGGTGAAATAATCTATCACCACACAAATGTACCTGTTTTCAGCACGAGTTTGGGGCAAAGGGCCAGCAATGTCAATGGCCACTCTTTCCATTGGTGCGCCAACTTGATATAACTTCATTGGATTACGTCCCTTATGCTTGGGTCCCCTTTTAGCACAACATGTACTGCATGTCTTGCACCATTCTTCCACATCTTGCCTCATACCTATCCAGTAAAATCTCTGTCGTAGGTGACTCAATGTCTTCTCAACTCCAAGATGTCCTCCTGTTAAACTATTATGGGATTGACGCAGCACAACTTTCCATAACTTCCTCGGTATAACCGTTTGCCAGGTCGTCACTTTCCCATCTGCAG
>NW_013665938.1:12156-35346 GCF_000517525.1 Limulus polyphemus | reverse complement strand
TAGCTCAACTTCTCTTTTAGCACTTACCGGAATTTGGCCTTTGTTGTACCCAAATGCCATTTTATCAAAATTAATTACAAACTTCCTCGGTAGTAAGTAGTCCAACCATAATATGCATAATACGGACACATGTTCATATTTTTTGAGGCCCGAATATGATCAACGCTTTGTGGCAGAAATATGCGCTCTACTGAATGTCTCTCTAGTGTCATTTTTATTAATCAGTTTCCTGAGCAAAATATATTTGATTCCTTTGAAATATATATATATATATATATAGAATTTTACACTGGTTTCTAACGAGGAAAGAGAAAATAAACCACCAATTTGTGTTTATAGATATTAAATAAAGTTACAGTTGTATCACAAAAACAGTTCAAGACTAAAGTACGCTGCGTAGCAGGTACAATATTTAATAATTGTAATTCACCTTCGATTCATTATTTAAAAAAAACTGAGTTTTTTAACTAAATTTACGTAAGTAAAACATATTTTTGATTGAGCATTTTCGAGTTAAGGACACATTTAAATGAAAAAGATGATCAAGACAACCGTGTCCACTTCTTTTCTTAGACACACAGTAGCGTAATCAAGACACCTGTACTGATAATTTAACTTGAATACAGTATACTCAAACCTAACAATTCGCAGTGCCTGCTAATAATGATATACCTTTGTTTTTGGTATTATGAGAACAGGCTGAAATTTATTATGTACCTGGAATAAGTCTGTTTAATTATTCAATACTAATGGAATAGAATTCTTAAGCAAATAGTTAAATATGATCGTGAATGAATAGACTAATTTAACACAGTTGTACGACAAGTTATGAAGTATTTACAATACATGGAATTGATCATCAATATTTTGTTTTATTTCCACTAATATTAGAAACACAATTAAAACCGCCCTTCTTATTTACACACATATAAACTGCCATGGTGGAAGAATGGCGTTTTTTTAGAAATAGTGTCATCTTCAGTTCATATCAATTTTAATACGAATTTTGTATAGTATTGTCAATTGCGTATTTATTTATTCACGACATAGTATTTAAACCATAATTAACAGTATTAGACCATTTTCAAATTTCGAAATAAGTAGAAAAAAATCCTTAAGTTCATTTCAGTTAATATTTTTGTGCTACTTTCGACATAGAAATAAGTTCATAATTTGACATCGGAAAGTACATATTGTTTCAGACGATATTTTAAATTTTTATAACGATATATATTCACAAAGCAGCCATATTTTGTCTACAAAAACAAAACAGTAGATCCATATTAAGCCGAAATAAATTTTTAAGTGTTGTTAAAATTGCTAATATGAGAAGATTGATTAATTGGAACAGATTCCATCTACAACCGTGCTAAATTTTCCCGACAGTAATACACACTATAATTTAAACTTAGTTTTATTGAAGTACATGATTTGATTTTGTAGCCCATATTAAATTTTGTTTCTAAATCTAAAAAGACAATTTTTAATCATGTTATTTTCTTGTAAACTCAGAACTCATTCTCTTAGTCTAAAGTAGTCAACATTAAAGAAGCCTCAAAATGATACTGACAACGAGAGTTTGATTATTCGCCCTCTGATCAACGCTTGACGATAGAATTAAGTATTGTGCAAAAAAGATATCTGACCTCGAATGTTTTTCAAAACAATTCAACAAATTGTTTTTTATCTTGAACTATACTAATGCCTCTATCCGGTAACTGAAACTTACCACGTTTGGATATTTTTTTCCCGCTGTAGAAGGTAATTAAAGTGTCTGAGACGTTCCAATAACTACCTAAGCCGCCCCATGGTGGCTCAGCGTTAAGTCTGACGGCTTATAATGCTCAAAATTGGGTTTCGGTACTCGCTGTGGGCACAGAACAGATAGCCCATTGTGTAACTTTGCGCTTAACAACAACCCTCTAAACTAGAATTCATAATAAACGAGACATTTAAACTATTTACACTTTATTTTAAACCGCGACATAGTGGCTCATAGAATGGCTCCGAGTTTTTTTTTCAAGTTCAGACTTTTAACTTATAGCTCCATCATCTCTTGACCGATTTGAGATCTAATTATACCTTTTGACTCAGGAGATCAAACCCTTTCGATTAATGTGTTTGACCACGCCCAAGGTATCATAGTTTAATTTACTTTAATCCTTCCTAAAAGAATTTCAATTTAGGTTAGGCTTGTATAGATCCTGATACGTAATAAAATGCAATCGGGTATAAGCGCGCTCCACGCTTGGTATTGCTGGTGCACAAAAATATACCTAATAAAAAGTGGGGGAAAAAAGGTCTCATAGATTAATTTACTCTAATCTTGCTTAAAAGAATTTCAAGTGCCGTGAATATTGAGGATTCCCTCTTGTTTAATTATCGTAGGCCTAAGGCAGGAGTTAACCGTACGCTGATAAAAACTGATCTAATAAAATACACTCACAAATACATTTTATTTGTCTCAAAGGACTTGTGATGGTTTTTGAAGCTCTTTGTGTGAATAACATAAGGAAAAGAACAGAACTCACTGTATTATATTACTGCCACATATCTTTAAACAACCTGCTTCTTTTCTTACGTCTGCGTGATCATGCCTTGCACGGATTAAAAACAAACAAACTAAAATTGTGGTTTGAGACAATCCACTCTCCTTCAAGAGAGAAAATCTTTCTTATGTGCACCAGAAGTGTAAATACTTAGACATCATGTTTTAAGCTTTAACAAAACAGTAGTTCGCCATCAAGAAAATTGCAATAGGTCTTTGAAGTTGGTGATCAATTTATTGATAAGAGTGTTTGAATAAAAACTTGAGCACATGAAATTAATTAAACGTTAGAGAAAAAACAACAGCATGACACATTAAACTAGAGACACAATAAGTTAGTTTGACGTCAGAGAAAATAGTAAAATATTGCACTTCAGGAATTAATTGAAAATAATAAATTAATTAAACGTTAGAGAAAGAAAATTACACTTGAGTAAAATGTTCAACACATAAGAAATATAATAGTTGCATATAACATTAAATACACTAAATTAACTTGACGTTAGAGAAAAACATTGAACTTGAGTAAAATGTTGAACAAATTCGGTAAACTAGACGTTAGAAAGATAGCTTACACTTAAGTAAATCGATGAACACGTAAATTAAACTAGGTGTTGATAAACAATGAGTTGGTTTATCAAACCATTTATATATTGAAAATTATGAACAAAGTGAATTTTATCTTAATTAGAAACTTCTACTTTCGCATTAAATCTTAATTATAATTATTTCGTAATGTTACATTATTGAAATAAAAAAGATAATAATATTATATCAAAACTTTCAAATCATATTGTTGTCCACATTTTAAGTTTTATAAAATATTAAGGGACGACTTAGATAAGTGTGAAAAACACACATTCTACTTAAGACAATATTTAATTTCAAATTCCTTATATGACTTAAAAGTCATAAGGATTATAACCGTAGCCTTTGCTTTTGACTTTCGAATCTGATATAAAAACCTTCAAGACATACTTTCAAGTAATATTTAAGCAGTCCATTTCAAGCCTTCTTAAGATTCTGCGTCTCATGCACACACCAATAAACCTCACCGAAAGTTATTATGTATGACAGGTCAAAACTTTGATGGAAACAAGGATTGTGTGAAATTGTCTTATAGAGAAACAAATTTTGTAAAGTTTAACTTAGATGCATGTATTAGTTTTGCATTTCAGTTGATTTCATCCTAACTGGTGTGTCTTGCAGTTATCCTTGATGAAGAGCGTCACTCAAAATGTCAAAGGTGAAATATTTTTGCAAAACATCTATAGTGATGTTTTCTTTTACAGTAATATGTTCATTGCTCTGTTTATCGCAAATAAAAACAAACAAACAAAAAAAAACCTTTCAAAACTTAGCCTTTGTGAAGAACTCACCAAATAATTAAGTAAATTCACTCATTTTCTGTGTCAAATACACAGGGAACCTCATCAGTACTTACAATTAATTACAAAATTTATATTTTTGTTTAATTTTGTGTGTGACTCGTATGTTATTATGTATCTTGCAACCAATAAAGTCACGGAGACCACAAGAAATGTGGTACTTAAATAGGTTAGAATAATGTATTTAAGAAATCGATGGATATAGGCCACATTAGTGTTCTATAGGGTTAAATAACTCTAGAAATATAGTGCCAAGAATTAGCGTAAAACATCTTTCTAGCTCGGGGTGTATTATCTTACTAGCCCTTAAGGCCTGAAAATAAAGACTTATTCTAAATTACTACATATCTGCAACTATAATTATGTTATCCTGCTAGCCCTAAAAGACTGAAAATATAAAATTAGTTTAAATTACTACATATCTGCAACTATAATTATGTTATCCTGCTAGCCCTTAAGGCCTGAAAATAAAGACTTATTCTAAATTACTACATATCTGCAACTATAATTGTGTTATCCTGCTAGCCCTAAAAGACTGAAAATAAAGACTTATTCTAAATTACTACATATCTGCAACTATAATTATGTTACCCTGCTAGCCCTTAAGACCTAAAAGTAAAGAAGTATTCTAAATCGGCACATTTCATTACAACTCGGAATGGTCTGAACAGACATATTTATTAAATTGCAATAACTAATTGTATAAAGGTGTAGCGATGGGTTAACTTTTTGTTCCACATATGATTCCGTTAATTTTTCATGTTGATATAAAATGAAGATTCAATAAATAAGGAATCTTCTACTACTAGTTGATTAAATTATCTTACCAATTTATATAAGGATTACATAGGCATGCTGATGTACTTCTCGAAATGTGTAATTACTTCATTGTCCACTAGAATACTGAACAGTGTGATGATATTTCTCTTAAGGCATTTCTTTTCTTTTTTACTTATCCTTTACATTGCAGATGCCTCGTTCCCATAATCCACAGTGACAGCACTTACATTTCATTAAGCGTTACAATTATACAAATACTTTTAAGTTTTCTAGTAATTATTCTCTTATGCAGGCGGCGTGGATAAAACTTAATAATATTACTGGCACAATGATCTATATATGTATAATGCTTTTATTTCAAATAATTATAACTACTATTTTGCAACTTTTCGGTTTGCATGGAGAACGAACATTATTACTTTTTGGCGTATTTTTAATCAGCCTATTTCCATCTCTCCAGTCTACGCACGCACTGTGATTCAATCAAAGCTTCTACAATATGATAAGGTTTTTGTAATTAGAGATAAATTAAAAGGAAGTCAACTTCTTTTATGTGAACAAAGCTTATTAAAACTCTGGCTTTCTCTCTCCAGTTCTCTCTCTCAAGGGACATTGAGTTTCAGATGCTCTATTAAAGTATTTATCAACTTCAGTTGTTTCAGTGAAGGCTGTGAACAAGAAAGTAATTTTGAACTGGATAATTAAACAGTAGATTACCGTTACTGGTGTCCTTATACACACACATTTATCTATACGTATATTACGATATAGTAGCATCGTTCCTACTTGTTCTAATCTCTCTTTCACCGGTCTGAAGTAGTTCTGAAGTGATTACCACAACAAGCTTGGAAAAGGCGTGAAGGCTTTGTATATTTGGAAAATATTTATAACCAAATTTTATAAAAGAGTACAATGCTACCACTAGGTATATTAGTTGTTAGAGGTACCCAAACAATGTGAGTTATGCCTCTGATTATTTTCTTCTGCGTTATATGTAATATATTAAGACATATTTCCTCATCTCCAGCACCACCTGACGACCGCGATTTAGTCAACTGTAATTTTTAACGAAGGAATCGTAACTCACAGAACTTTTCTTGTTTGTATTCTAGTGGTTGAACGTAATAATGCATTTTCACGGTCTTTATCTCTTTAAGAATAATGTAGTTGTTTTTTATTTCGTCACTATAGTTCATGTTAGGTAACTTACCTTGTGGATCAAGTGGACAGACAACTTTCTGTGATTACTATTATCGTATTTCAAGACGTGTCTCCCCCCCCCCTCCTAGAACTGAGCAGTTAATGACACAGTTCCTCCGGCTGTACGAATATAACTTGGAATTTATCACTCCCTAAGGGTTATTTTTAGATGCTGCAGACCCCACAGCTACAAGACTGATGCAGCTTTCCGTTACAAGTACAAACTGTGACTGATGGCTTTGGTGTAGAAACATCGGCACGGAATCAACATATGCAATGTGAAAATACTATTACGATACTTTTACTTTACCTATAATACATACTCATAAACTAAAACCATCATTTAGATTATATAATTCAACTCAATTGATGTCAGTGTAAAACATGCAGGCGATTGATCTGCATTTAATACAAGCAGTGGATTAATGTCCATGTAAAAAATACGAGTAGTCGATTAATGTCTATGTAATACGAGTAGTGGATTAATATCCGTGTACTATACGAGTAGTAGATTAATGTCTATGTAATACGAGTAGTCGATTAATGTCTATGGAATACGAGTAGTGGATTAATGTCCGTGTACTATACGAGTAGTGGATTAATGTCCGTGTACTATACGAGTAGTAGATTAATGTCTATGTAATACGAGTAGTCGATTAATGTCTATGTAATACGAGTAGTGGATTAATGTCCGTGTACTATACGAGTAGTAGATTAATGTCTATGTAATACAAGCAGTCGATTAATTTCTATGTAATACGAGTAGTGGATTAATGTCCGTGTACTATACGAGTAGTAGATTAATGTCCATGTAATACGAGTAGTCGATTAATGTCTATGTAATACGAGTAGTGGATTAATGTCCGTGTACTATACGAGTAGTAGATTAATGTCCATGTAATACAAGCAGTCCAGTAACACCCACGCAATACAAGCAAACAAGTTACGCCCATCTAATAATAAAATCAGTCGATTGATATCCATGTAATACAAATAGCCATTTTATGTTTCTGTTATACGAACAGTCGATTATGACTTGTGCAATAATACGAGCAGTCAAGTGACGTTCATATAATTATAATAATATATTAATGTATACACAGGTTTCAAACTTTTACATATTGCCGATTACACTAGTAGCTTTCAAGAGGTCTCCTTAGTTGCGTACCATTTCCAAAGTAGCCTTTAATGACTACTTTCATTATCTACCTGTCAGTAGACTTTATCCAGTAACATGCCATCATCTAGAAGCAGTGAAACTCAATGGTATTTTACAGGCTTTTCAAAGTAAATCATTCCTGACAGAATTTAGTTCAACTGGTCTATTCAGCAAATATTCATTTTGCCAGAATTAATATTAGTTCTGTTACTACCTTGTACGTCAATGCATCTTCAAACCAATTATTGTTAAGCACAAGAACCAACAGTAAATGAGCATTCACTTTTCAAAATGAGCACCTACAGTGGACTATTGAGACACTTTACACAAGTTAATCCAATCAATTAAGTTGAAATCACAAAGCAAACATAGGTAACCTCAGCCACCAATGCACTTTCTATGCTTGTGGTTAACATATGCGTCTCCCTGCATATGGAGAAATTATGCACAGTTAAGTGCACAGCAGAGGCTTTTTTCTTGAGAACCCAGAATCTGTTCGGGAAGAGCTGCCTCTACAATGGAATACTGTTTTGCAATAGAAAATCACTCAGTTGCTCGAAAATCAAGGGTTGTAAAATCTTTCAGTCGTACTTTTCTTGGTCGAACAACTGTCCTAACAGTGATAATTGAGTGGAAAATCACACAAGGTGGATATCATTTGATAGCTTGGAATGTCAGGATTGCTACTTCTTTACTGTTAGCTGCAACCAGAACAATCAGAAAGGCCGCTGCTGGCTTACCAGCTGACTACTGGAGCTTTCCTGCACCCTTTCAGGTGCTTCTTCATCTAGCCCATTGAGCACGTTTTCCTCCTCATCAGCTGAGGTGAGATTGTTTCGTTAGACTTGTTGACCTCAAATACCGATCTATAGTCAAGCCAGAGTGTGGGAGGTTCATTAGTAATACAGTCACAGCTTATTGACGTGCTATATGCACTTACGTGCTTCCCATGAATACTGGAATATCTTGTCTGAATACTAGGTGTGGACCAAATAGAATCAGAGCTGAGTATCTTCAATATCGCAAGCTTGTACCATTGCCAGACCCAGAATTCATGCTGAAAAGTCCTCTCCTTGACTGTTTTGTCATAACCTCTTTTCTGTTATGCAGCTGTCTTTCGTAGTTCCTGGTGCACAAAGTTGTGTGCATAGTGGTGCTCTCATTCATTCCACATAAACTTGTGAATATTGTGATACCACAGAGTTAAGAGGTGAGCCTTACATCATATCTACAGTGTTGTTTCCTGCCAAAACATGAGCAAACAACCAGTCGACCTTCATTCTGTTGCATGTATGACAAATGTTTATTCCAATCAGTGTAACCTGGATTAACAAACTTTGGAAGTATATGCTTGACAATCTGAATTACTCCATTTGTCAAATTATCTGACTGGAAGTGATAAGATGATGTGCATGCGTTTATCACACTCAGTACTGTGCACAACTAAACTAATTACTGGCTGCTGAAACGAGTTTCCTAATCTCTATGAATTTCTCCAGTGGCACTGAAATGTGCTATCCACTGCTTTGCCAACACACCAGCAATGGACTGTGCTAAAGTTTTGACCAATGGATAAATTTTGTCACACTTAGTCAAATAATTAGTGATTATTAGAACATATTTATTAATTCTCTCAGTTTCTAGGGGAGACCAGCTATCCAGGGCTATTTGTTGTAGGGTAGAACCAACAATTACTTGATGGAGTTTACTCTATGCTTCATACAAAGTGCAGGGCTGTCATGATTCAAACTGACCAGTATAATCATTTTGTACAATGGTACTTGTGTAAAGCCTTGGGCAGTTTCATAACAACAGACTTGAGTGTTTGACTATATTCTAGGCTTCTTTACTAATGTATACCTTTAAGCATAAGCTTCATTAGCATCTCAAAAGTAGGAGCATTACACAGGCTGAGTGGTATGACTTGGAACTCATATTAACCTAAAGGTACCAAAAGTTATTTTTATTCTGCTCTTGTCATCCAGTATCCAGAGGCCAGGTCTAGAGTGTTAAACCATTGAGCAACTTTCAGTGCATCCAGAATTCACCTGTTTGTTATAATTATGGAAATACAGAAATATGTATCCCAGTGATCAACTAGCAGAAATCAATACAGAATCTGTTAATACCATCCTTATTCATGACAATCACCACAGGAGATGACCACATACTCTCAGAAGGTTGTATGATACCACCCATATACATTCATTTCATCTTATTGGCAGCTATAATTGCTATAGTTCCAGGAAGCCTGCATGGCAGTTGTTTTATAGAATTCACATGGTCTGTGATAGCATATGATTCTAGTTCTCCAAAATAGCTGTCCAATCCAAAAATATATTGGTGTGCTGAGCAAGCCAGTCAGTACAACTGGTACTGTGTTGTATTTAGATTGCTATTGCAGCCCCCAACTAGTGATCTTGGATGCAGAATACTCATTTTCAAATGCTGTGTGATGGAAGCAACACTAGTATTACAACTAATATAAGTCATCTTCAATTCCCTTATCACTCGATGACTGGATGTAGTTCCTACGAAAACTCAATTCCAAGGATGCCAATTCCAATGTTATACCACAAGGTCTGCAACAATGGTATTTGTCCTATGGTTCATGTGACCTCTCTTTCCATTCACATCTAGTGTGTCACAATTACCCAGAATAAAGTAAGTATTCACCAAACAGAGTTGTGGTTTTACTTGCAGCTCCTGTGCCAAAAAGGACATTTATTGTCCTGTTGCACATTTTAGTGCACCCACATATGAAGCACAACCCAAACCTGAAAGAGCTGGCCTGACCACCACACCCTTAAGCATAAACAGCTCTTGTTGCAAGCCCCTGAAATTGCTTTCAAGTCATTTGGGATGAAATAATCTCTCTCTCTCTTGCTGCATGTGAAGGTGTGGGTAATTCAAATGGCCCTGCCATCCACAACTATAGCAAATGTTTGAATCCTTCCTTCCAAAGTTTGAGTGGAGGCCATGGCTAAACTTGGTGGATCCAGAGTTCAATGGAAGACACTGACTTGAGTAGGGTGGATCATACTTGAAGGCATATTACTCTCAGTTTCCACTTTTCCTGCAACTTGTCTAGGGTATCACCTTAAACTTCATTGCCACTGATATTACCCCAGTAAAGGTATGAATATATTATACTTCTAAGTGATGTATTATAGGCTCACTTAGTTATACCTCAATGATTTTGTCAACAAGATTATTCTCATGATCTATCAGCATCATTCTCAGTTTGCCTCTGAAGAAGAAGGGCCCATCTTTTAAAAGCGCTTGGGTTATAGGGTTTTTATTCATTTGTATCAAGACTTCTTGAACCTACGTGTTTTTCTAACATCGTGAAAGCACCATTGCAGGGTATGGTTTCCCATACAAATGGTGCAAGTTTTCAGCAAAGGCCCTCAAGTTCGTGGAGTGTTCCCCTTTTGTGAGCTTTACATTTGGTCCAGTGGACGTCTCAGTATTCCATCAGGTCCAGCCATCACCACAGCTCATCTATGATTGTATCCCAGTCTACAAGATATGCCTACGTCAAGGATGGGGCCATCCAAGCTCAATATCAGGCGTTGCATCCCTGTTTTTGAAACCAACAATTTCAGAAAATGACTTTTTTGAAATGCCTCAAGAAGTAATTGAGAAACTATTTTGCTACTATTTTAAACATTCGGTAGTGATCTGCTTTGATTGTACCATGTATGGTATGATGGGGGTGCCACTGAGTAAGCTCTGGTGAGTGTCAGCTTCCAACCCCAAGGTCAGTTAAAAACAAGATGTTGGCTTAATCTCATCCATGTATTCTTACAGGTCTTGGGTTGCTCTGTGCAAACTTGCTTCCATTTTTGGGGAGGGTTTTTACTGCTCCACACTTCATTTGTCTTTTCATGAGTACTCATTGCATTTATAGATGATGATGCAGTTTGCACTGGGGGAGTTTATTCACCAACAGTATCTTCCTCGTGACTCTCACGGCAGCTGTTTGCCTCTTTTTATGGAGAAGCTTCTTCCTATCCCACCAATCATTATCATCATTATCAAGGACTCACTATCTTGTCTGCTGATGATACAGCTCTTGTTTGGCAACTGTGGGGCCACAAGTAGCCTCTCACTCCTGACTGTCAGCTCATTTGAAAAGCTTCTGCGCCTTGGATCTGATAATACTTCCTGTGTTTATCTGTGAATGCCCATCATCTCACCCACTTGTGAAACAGCCTCTGCTGATAGAGCTCATACACCATTGACACTTCACTCCTATATCTTTGCATGGTTAGGCATCTTCTTTCATCGAGAAGCTCTACTACCCCACCAATCGTTGGATTCTTGGACAAGGACTCACAATCTTATTTGCTGTTGGGTATTATCCACCAGTGCTACATTGTTGCTGGGTCTCGGCTCAGCAGGATGCCTCACGACATAAATAGTTTCTCCATTGATCCGCCCCACACCCCATCAGTTGCTGATTGAATAAATGACTGCTCAATATATGCCTGCCAGGAAAACAGTAGCATCAATCAGGAGTGGGATTCTACCTCTCTGGTAGAGAAATAACTAAAAGTCCTGTGAAGACTGCATCACAAAGTTCCTAACACCCTAGCCTCAAAAATTCTCAATAATTTGGTCTCTACTTGTTTCAAGGCTCAGTCTAAAGGTGAGAATTTCATTAGCCATTCTGGCTGCATCAAATGGTATCACTTTCCCTTCCCTAGCTTGCATCTGCAGTATGGTGGCTGCCAAGGATCATTGCAGCCTCTACAAAAATTCCTGGATCTAGAATTTTTTAGATGCTGTAAAGATCTCAGATTACACCATCCAACTTGCAGACCATCCTGCCTCAACTGCTGACTCAAACTCTTTCAGGTAATATGACCTACATCCTGCAAAAATACCATTTCTGTATTGTTATGGGCTTCGAGTATTTGCTGAGGTGTGAAACAAAAGTTGCTCAAGTTAATAAAGTCTAAAAAAAAGTGTGGTAACCCCCGAATTGCTCACACACAAAAGAAACTGTATATCTCACAATGTTAGAAGTCATCTTTTCTGCAAGAAAACACGGCTAGTTGTCAATTGGTGAATTAAAATGTCACGTGCACTAGATAAAGAGTTAGTTTAGTGGCATATTTAAGTCACTTTCTGTGTCCAAACTGAACCGAAAGAAAGTACAGAAATTTCGAAAAAAATGTTAACTAAGGGAGAGCTAATGCATGATACAGTCCTTTACTACAGTAACATCAAAATACAGAAACGAGGTCAAGTGCATCAGCATACTGCAAGGAAGTCAACACAGCATTTTGGAAATTACTTTTTTATATATTTGAGACAGTAGTACTAAGGTTTGTCTGTATTTTCCTTTCTTATACGTATATATTAAGGTTGGGAACCAGGAATGTCCAAAGATGATTTCACCTTTCATTGTCCAACATGTAACACGTGAAATGTCCTAAAAAGAATCTATATTGAAATCAAAACCTAGATTAAAATGAAAACTCCAAAATGGGAAAAAAATGAAAGAACAGGCAAAGGGAAACTAGAAGAACAAACCAATAAACAGTAGCAAACGACTTCAAACAAGAGATGAAAAAAATAAAATAAATGCATAGAAGGAATTCAGCTTATATATCTAAAGGAACACATTCTACGGAGTTCTGTTCAATGAAGTTTCTAAGAAGATAGAAGAGTTTGGTAGACAGGGGTAAAATATTCTGCAGCAGCTTGGAATGACTTGAGGCTTCTTTGAAGGGTGATAGAATTATGTTCAGAGATAAATGAAGTTTGAGAGGTTCATTAAGCTAAGCAGCCAGAGTGTTATAGGAAATAGTGATATCATAATTGTCATTAGATGAATCAATGTCAGTATCAGAAACTGTATAGGTAGCTCTTCTTCAATTCTGGATTGTTTGAAGGTCACAAAAAAGAAGCAAAAACGATTTGGGTGGTACTATGAACAGGAGACTTGAAATGCTTGAGATGAAGAAAGGTTAGTCTGAAGCATAAAGTATTTCTTGGCGTCAATTTGTTATGGTGTTTAATGTGTTCTTACCGAGAGTCTTAAGATTTATGGTTTGAAACCCGTTGCCGAATATACGCATTTCGCACTTTCGAGCTGTGACACTCAAGTCCAATTTTTCGATCAGAAAGAAGTAGCGATGGGTGCCGTTGACTGTCTCTCTCTTTCCTTCTATTTTATTAGTTTCAAATTAGGGGTGGCTAAGCGCGGATATTCTGAAACAAACAAACAAATCAAGTAAGATTTAGCAGAACAGTACATTGTACAAGAAGCTTCTGTGGAATCAATGTGAATAGTGTTTTAATGTACGTTACTCACCACTGTATATATTTCTATACTGTAGTGATTCAGATGACATGCTGTTACCAGTCAACTTCTCAGTATTTTTAATATTTTCCAGTGAGAAAAATACATCAATATACAAGAAGAAAACACCAAATAAACGTAACTAAATCATAATATGATTTTTCTTAAGCTATGTTTATTTTTATTTTTTTATTTTCTCACTGCATAACATTTTTCTTAAGTAGACATTATTGATTTAGTTCTAATTCAGAAAAAGAGTATCGATCAATGCCTTATGAATAAATTTGATTTTACTTTTCTCCGCTTGAGAACACAATTTCTGTTCTTATTTAATTGAATATTCAAGGATAATGCGAAGAATCAAAAGTTTAAAAGCAATGTTTTAAGCACAGCTTACAAATTTATAGACGTTCATTTTTTTATTTCTTGTTTCGGATATTTGCAGAAAGCTACATATTTGAGATAGCCGTCCTTAAATTTGAAATGACGGACTGCATGCAGGCAGCTGGTCAACAGTATTAACCGCCAGCTCTTGGGCTTCTCTAATTAAATAGTGGGAGTTGATCCAAGGATGTAGCCAGCACTATAAGAGTGGGATTCTTTTACAACAACAACAAAAATGTGGATATTTTCTTTTACACAAAGGATTTAAGTGTTTTGAATGAAACTTAAATGTTTATTTGAGAAGAAAAAGATAGTGGACCTTTTAGGCTTTTTAGGATATTGTTATGGTGTTTAACCTCCCTCTGGCTACGACCCTGATGTGACCGTCATTCTTATGAAAGGCTCACGGCCCCAAAGCGAGGAGTGCAATTTTGTGATAACGGAACGAGAACCATGGACTCCCGATTCTACAGTCCGGTTCATTAACCACTAGGCCACGCCCGACCCGTTTATGGATCAATCTATTAACTTAAGGAAAATATTCAGTTAGAATGTGAAACTTTCTTTTAGGTAACTCACCCACAATATTTTTTTAGCTACTTTAATCCATATGTTTACCTTCTTTGTTAACCAACTTATTTTATTGTAATTGTATTTATGTTGAAGTAATTGCTTTTGGCTAATTCGCCTTTTACTTTGTGAGGGAATGAATTTGGAGGATACTTAAACAAATATATAGATAGTTGGAGTTTGGTCGTTAAGCATGGAAAACTAACTATCCTTTCTAACTTTTCATACTGATCATTCACCCCTCACATAAATACACTTCCGGCATACTGGGAACCTTTTGTTTAAATGTCCAAAATATTCATAAATTTCACCTTCCAAGGTTTAATGGATAAGGAAATTGATTAGAAATTCTATGACTAATATGGTTGACAAACAATTAATGGTTTAAATTCTCATTGTTATAATCACTCTGATCTAGCCACCCAAGCATGCCTAAGCCTTTTGTGTTAGTCCTCACGATCTTTGGACATGCAAGCCATAGCATCCAACCAAACGTGTGCTTGTCAGAAACGAGCTTGTGTCGCCTAGTTCAATTAACAATTACTGTACGCTTTCGTGCTCATGCAGCCTTAAGCTTATAATGCATTTGGATGTGTATAGCAAACATTAAGCACAACGTATTCAGTCGTGATAGCGTAAAGAATGCTTAATCCTCTGGTTTTCTAACACCTATAGGCGCTTCTGTGCTCACAAACAGGTTCCTCGTGGGACCGCTTTTCTAAAGCCGCTAGCATAAGTGGACCGATGAGTTTTTAAACAAAGATCGAAACCTTGGTTCAGAAGCTTGTACTGAACGACCAACACGTGCTTCGTATCGGCTTTTTCGAAGAAAAACAATTTATTAATTTTCTCGCCGCGAGTTTTTCTCCAGATGTTCTAGTTCTCACTAACCGGATAGTGTCTCTTGTGTATATGTAGACTTAGAAGTTTATCTGTATATTTATCTCTTCGTCTATCACCTCCTGCTATCTTGGTATGTTTTCCTTGGTTTGATTCGAAGAACAATTTTTATATTCCGAACCAAAGCGATTTATGTTGCGAAGGTTCTGTATGAAAACATTATTCACAACGTTTCTGATTTGCAAGCGAAACTTTTACTTTACTTTTTAAACTTCAGAGTTTATCGCCTTGACATAAAAGAATAAAAATTGTAGGATGTTAATAAAAAATTGCGTACTCACTGTAAACTTACAAAATAGTTCAATTTGAACTGCTCTATTCTATTAAACAGGTGGATATATTAATTGTCTCGTTGAAAAAGGCGCCAAAGTACTTCCTTCCTTGATGTAGTGTTAACAACGGATATACCAAGTAAAATAGAATGATTTGGTCCCATAATATATGACCTGACATGGCCAGATGGTTATGACGCAATCTATAGGTTCGAATCCCCTCCCACCAAACATGCTAACCCTTTTAGCCGTGGGAACGCTATGATGTTATGATCAATCCCAGTATTCATTGGTGGGTCGTGATGACTACTGCCTTCCCCCTAGTCTTTCACTGCTAAATTAGCTAATTAGATAGCTTTGCGCGAAATTCATGACAAACAAGCAATATAGAAAATATGGAGTTATGGCCGTCATGTATGTAGAAAGGAGAAAGATGTAATCACAAGAAGCAAAGGTGTCATGAGAACCTATCTGGGTGGAAAGGTGCAGACATTTTTGGCCGGAGCCATCGAAGGTCAAGAAGTTATGCTCCAGTGAGCTCTCTGGATTTTAACATTGGCAAAAACTGTCTGTTCCTTACATTTCTGTTAATCCTACTAGGGATATTTTTCCCAATTCTTTTTGTTATTACTGTAAACAGTCAATGCTATAAACAATACTAACGAAGGCAGTTTACTGATTTTAGAAATGTACTTAGTTAATGTAGGAAGAAGTTTTGAGACGAACTGTTATCAGAAACCAACATTTTCATTATGACAGTTTGAATTTAATGAACTTTTGAATTTAGGAAGAATTTAATTTATAATTTAATTAAGCGGGCCTATACGATAGTTAGTTCATTTTCTGGATTCCATGAAGAAGAACAAAATATAAGTTTTTTTTAAAGTTTTTCTGTACAGTTAATTGATAGTATTATTAAGAATTATTTAAAAGCTTATTACATTTCTAAAATCAGTAAACCTGTTGAAACAAACGAAATAGTTTATTGTAGTCTACCTTTTATTGATTAAAACATGCAATAGAATTGAAGAAAAATATTAAAGCGATTTTGAATAGCAAACTTTATTCACAAATTAAATTTAGAAATGTTTTCAAACCGATATGTCGTATATGCAATTATTTCGAATTTAATAACAGGAGCCCTAAAATGCATCGCTCCAACGTCATCTACAAACTTACATGTCTAAGGTGTAACCATAGCTATGTGGGCTCTACAATTCGTTATTTGAGCTCAAGAATTAAAGAGCATGCGCAAAATATACTACATAACCAGTCGGCCGTCCTTTGTGATAGTTTGCAAGACTGTGACATTAGAATTACAACCAACTATTTCAACATCTTGGGAAGTGCGGCCAATGAAACGATGATCTGCACTAAAGAAAGCTTGTGGATATAGAATGTGCGTCCTCTTCGTCAGTGATATGTAAATTAATCATTTTCACTCTGATCACTGTACAGTCGTTTTATCAATATTTATCAATTTTCCTATCTTTCCACACTCGTTTTTCAGTGTCTAACGTGAAACTTTAAGATTCCAGCAGGCTGAAAACGAAAAAAAGGGGGGGGGCAGCAATTAAAATATGAATTTCGGTATGTATATAAACAAAACGAACTAAAATATCGCAAAAAAAAACAACAACTAAAGAAAAAAACAAAGATGTAGAGGATATGTTCATTCAGCGAATTTGGGAGATAGCCCCCGCAGATCTACCCGTGAAACAAGCGTAAAAGAGCCTGCGTAGTTCACACGTGCTGATAACATTTTGTGCTATCCAGACCTCATTTACTGAATCAAGATCCAGCTTCAGAAAGTTACAAAAAACATCGAACGCTCCCGACGTCTGGTTTCTTCTTCATTAGGGGCTTAAAAGACAATTCTTCATGACGATTCTTCTTGAAAGCTTACTGCATAATGGTCAGACTACACTTGCTAACTTTTATATTGTTTTTAAAATCCTTAATTTTCCCTTTATTCTTAGAATTGTTATTCTACATTTATTTCTTACAGTGTGCAGTAGAAGCGCTTAAAAGTTTTGAATACTTGTGAGATTTTACTATTTCAGTTAGAGTATATAACGATCTTTTATTATAACAGAAAATTACGTATAATTCTCGCCAATCACCTTGTATTGTTTTTTGTTGGTATGAATCGGTTTTAATTTTTGTATACTTCAGCGTTTTGATGTATATTTATATTAATGGTGTTAATATTAACAGTATTGAGATGCTGTTGTTGTTTTAGCGTAAAGCTATACAATGGGCTATCTGCGCTTTGTCCACCATAGGGAATCCAACCTCGGATTTTAGCGTTGTAAGTACAGAATTTTCCTGTTGACCTACCGAGGGATCGCGATTGGGATGATGGAATACGAGATTTCAGCGTACATTCCTAAAAGTAACATATAATTGGTTAGAAGTTATTATTTTTAATTTAATAATATAAACGGTTTTGGATTAGATATTTCATTTGATTATTTTAAAAGTGTAAAGCTATACCTTCTCACCCTTGTTTAGGAAGAATTTATCCTCAGGAGACTTCATTGGATTGGAAACAGTTCAAAGTCAAATTGTCTCCCCGATTTTTACTTACATTCTAAGAGAAAGATTCCTTAAACGTGGATATATTTTTGTATTGAAAGGTTATTCCATTAACCCTATTAAATCATTTAGACTTGTTTATTATTTTCATTTGAAATCTAAGTTTTGTGAACATATTATTAATCTTTGAGAGATTATACAAGGTGTAATGTTTGCTCCTAGGCTTTTACAGTTATAAGTTTCCAATAATAAGTTAAAGATTAGTTGACCATGTGTTACTTCCCAGACCAAGCTTCTGAAGTAGAAGTTCCATCTAAAGTAAATCGTGAGGAAACATTAAAATGCTTAAGAAGTTTTCGAAAAGTTGGAAAAAAAGCAAATATTTCGTTGATTTTCACATTCTAAAACAGAATATTGTGGTTCGAGACGATAAGAATTTATTTTAAAACATGCTTTACTGAATTACAAACATCAAACAGGTTAAAACAAATTCAATATTTTTGTAAATATTTATTCTGTAGATAATACTGTTGGTGTCATATATAATTTTTGAAACTACTAATTTCCTGATTTGGAAAGAGAAATTATATATTGGTTAGATGGCTAAGATTCTCATTTCTTTTAAATTGGATTATGACTCATATTTTGCGTGCTTTGAAAATTCATTACAGCTGTTAAAACTCCTTCATTCTTAGAGTATTTCTGAAAAAAACGTTTGAAAAAATTATTACTGAAATTTCTGAAATGTGTTTAAATGTTTTCATTCCTAAGACCAAAATTGTCGACACATTACTTAATCCCAAATGATGATGGTTGCTTTAAAGTTTAGATATGTATATTTTGAAGTTGTTTACAATAAAATCGGGCCAGTTAATTGACGTAATAGGAGTTTGTAAGATTTTTGTAAGTAGGATCCATAAATCAAATTGTACAAATAGGCGTATTATATTTCGTATTGCTAAAAAATAATTATAAGTTAGCTACTTTTCTTACAGAATTTTTGGATCCTTGTTTAAGAAATCAGTTTTCAGTTAAATACAATTTTGAATTTTATAGAAATATTAAAGGATTAAAAATTCCCACCAGATGTTTATTGCTAGGTAGTTTTGTTGTTGTTTGTGTTTAATCGCAAAACTACACAATGGGCTATCTTAGCTGTGCCCACCATGAGTATCATACCTCAAGTTTTAGCGTTATAAGCCCTCAAGATTGCCTCTGGACCACTAGGGTATGTTGTGACATTGGATTATTGTATATCAACGTACATATTTCCTATTGAGGTGGTTAGATTTTACTGTTCATATTTTTTAATGTTAAAAACATTGTTAGGAGTCTAAATAAAGAAGTATTTACAAATTACTGGAATTTGCTACTTTACAGTCATTTACTTATTTATTTTTGCTTAACGAAAAATATGATTAAACAGTTGAATTAACCATAGGCTCTAACTTAATACCTAGTTTAGCCAATTTTGTACGTTTTAGAATAATATCATTATCATTTTAAGCCTGTGTTGTATTTTAGCTATGTAGATAATCATTTTGCTAAAATAAAAACGTGTAAGAATTTTTAAAATAAAAATTATAGGAATGGGAGCACCAAAATGTAAGGAAACAATGTAGTAATGGACGGGATAACATTACAACACTTGGTGGTTTTTGACACAGTGCAACCTCAAAGTTGGTGTGGCCATCATTCCACCCATTCCTACTTCTTGTTTTGCTTTGAACTTTGATCCAATTATAGACTTAAATTGAGTTTTATAAATAGCAAATCTTTTCTAAGTACTCAAAAAATTTAAAAATCTGCGGTTTTGATATTATTCGTTTCGCCTACATCTTACCAGTCAGATAGCTATGTTTCCCATAAGCAACGCACGACTATTTGAAATTCCTGTCTCACGACATTTTTTGTTTCCTTGAAAGGTACACTTAAAATATCGTACTGTTTCTAGTACAACTTTAGATGTCAATAGGTAACACTTAGTTTGAACAGAATGCGAAGGTAACTTTTACAACTTATCTTTCTTGTTTTCAGTCCAGAGCACTCGAGAAAAACTGTATCAAACTTCAGCAGTGGTAGTATATGTCCTCACGTAGGAGATTCACGTCTTAAGCACTGACTGCTATGATATAATTGCTTTGTCCAGCACAGAACCCTCAAGTGAGATGTATAAAACTGAAAACTTCGCTTTCAAAGGTTAGATCATAGTTAGAACCTAGATCTAGAGAATCTACGTAGTCCACGTTTTTTTATCTAGCTGATACAGCAGCAGGCTGATCACGTAGCGCGTGCGCATAAGCAACCGTGCATCCGGACGTGATATGAGGATGGGTTGTTACTTGACAACTCACAGAGCGTGCTCTTAATTATAGAATATGGCTACTAGTGTATTGTTTGTTTGTTTGAAATGAAACACAAAACTACACAATGGGCTATCTGTGCTCTGTCCACCAAGGGTATCGAAAGGCAGTTTCTAATGTTGTAAGTCCGCAGACCTACAGCTGTGCCACTGGGGGGCTAGTGCATTGTTAGCTCGTTAATGGTGTTGCAAAATAGTTATTGTTATTACCAAGGTTATAAGTAAAACGAAGAAAAACGTTTTAACCAAGATAGTGCAATTCAATCGTGTGTATTTATATTTGCATAAGGTCAAGGCAGGGGAGAGTTATGCCTTTTCAACAACGTTAGTCAGTCAGTCAGATAGTCAGATTAACAAATTTGTGGTTTTGTGAAATTTTTGTTTTTACTTTACCGACTTTCTCAAGTGCTTTGGTGGCTTGTTATTCTGCAGTTGGTGTGTTTACTAATCAACAGTGTGTGTAAAATAATTATAATTTTTTCCTTTTTTTTTTTTTACATGCTGTTTGCAGTGTGTTTGAAATTTTAATTTGTATTGCACATCTGGTCCATTTCTATTATAAGTACTACCGTACTTATGATAACTGTACAGGATTTATTGACGTAATTAAGTAGTAAGAATTTGAATAAGCAATTTAGTGTTAAAGAACATGAAAATACAAAGTGTATATATTCTTGATTTAAAAGTGATTAATTTGATAATTCATGTGAAATGCAGTACTATCACAAGCCTAACTTGTTTTGGCAAATATTTCAATTTTAAAAGTTTTATTCCATTTATTTTTAGAGTTTGATTGCTATTTTATTTCATAGAACTTATAAAATTACTAGAACTTATCAAGCTTTCCACTTTCAGTTCGTTGATGTTAAAAACTATATTTTTACATCCTTTGAATACAATGATTAAAAATTACCTCATGAAATCCTACACGTCCATTAGTAAGGACTTTAATGTGCCTATACTGTGTTTTTATACTGAATAGTGTGCTTTTCTCTAATTTAAAGAAGAAAGTAAATACAATTCTACTGATTTGGTATCCCGACGTTTTCAAACCACAAGTTAATCTAAGTAATTTTTATATTTCAAGGGAAAATTAAAGTACTCTTTTTTTTCTATGTAAACTGTTTTACATTGTGTCTGCACCCCGTTGACCCAACGGTAAGTTTCGTGGCTTATGACACTAAAATTCGGGCATAGATCCCCACGTTGGAACAGCATAAACAGTCTTTGTGTTAAATCGCGCTAAAAATACATTTGGTTCACGATCCGTCAGCTAGAAGTAAGCATAAAGGAGTGTTTAAAGCAGGCCAGTCCAATATTTGGTGTTACATTAGTGTAACTGTGTCCCTTTTCAAGTGCTTTTGTTATTTTGGGCTCTGCAGAAGATAAACTAATTCTGAAAAGGAAGGAGAGATAACTCCTCATTCATCAAATTAAACATGACATAATCACCAGTCAGTCAACATATCCATTACTGTTGAAGTATCGGCTTTCAGTTTGATACTTGGTAATGTGTGATACTCTAAGGATGCATTTTTTCATGTTTTCGTGTACGAGTGGAAGATGATGAAGGAGATAATAATAATAATTATAATGATGTAGTATTTTATGATAGGGCAATAAATTAAGATCTAGCAGTTCAACTATAGAAATTTCGATGGCTACAGACATGAGTACGTTTTTATTTAAACGAGTATGGAGCCTCAACACATCACAAAGTCCATTTTGCCATGTCCGATCATGCTCTGTCTGACGGCCGTGCCCCTAAGTGGCACGGCGGTATTTCTGCGGACTTGTACGGCTAGAAACCGGGTTTCGATACCCGTGGTGGGCAGAGCACAGATGGTCCTTTGTGTAGCTTTGTGCTTAATTAAAAACAACAACAACAACTGACGGTCGTATATCGTATATAGCAAAAAGTTCCGTTGTAAAGCATTCAGTCCACAATTTATCTAGTGTACGAGAACGATGGTTTCCAAATGCCCGTTTTAACAGTCTGATTGTACAGAAATCCGTATTTGCTGCGTCTGGCGACTTGATAGGTATGTTTTCATACGGAATAGTACGTATACCGTTTAATTTTTTCAGCTACTTCAAATATGCGGTGGTTGAATGTATATTATACACACGTAACTTGTGTCTCTTTTCCAAATAGAAATTATTCTTGATTATGTTGTGTACTATTCCCTGAGGCACGTGGACATCTTTTGCGTTTATAGATTCTCAACTGCTACAAGATGTTTACTTACCACAACTAGGGGACGACTAGTTGCCCTATTCTCTTCCTGGATGGTTTGGTGTTCTATGATGATCAGTATGTCCTTTGTTTTCAAATGACATTAAAAACAAGATATATTTCCGTTTGGAAAATTCTAAGTATTCAACATAAACACATGCTTATGATCTAAGGGCTCTTACATACCCTTCCCCAAAACGATCAATTTTTGGTGTTATTACATTACCTAGGAACATCAGCGTCAAAATTTAGTTCTGATATATGACATTCAAATGCGACTTTATATCGGTTGTGGTTGCCGCGTGACTTGATAATTTGCATATTCAAGGTAGTTTTCAAAAAATGATTTGATACAATAACTATTTCAAAAGTGAAGTTTGGAGAATTTTCATCTGGTCATAGGAATTTCTGATGCTGTATTTGTTTTGGAATTTCGCGCAAAGCTACACGAGGGCTATCTGCGCTAGCCGTCCCTAATTTAGCAGTGTAAGACTAGAGGGAAGGCAGCTAGTCATCACCACCCACCGCCAACTCTTG
>NW_013665938.1:0-11156 GCF_000517525.1 Limulus polyphemus | reverse complement strand
TGAATTTGTTACACGACGAAAACTAATTTACTGATTTTTTCCTTTTTTTTTTCACAATTTCAAACAGTTATATCTCGTAGCCTAAAAAGTTCATATCCAACCAAAATATAACTGGTTGACAATGACACTCAAAATGAAGATAATATTGCTGTAAGCTCGTTCAAAAAGCTTTCGTACTTTTTCGATTGAAAAAATAATTACAAAATTCACTTCCACGTATTCACGGTGTTACTAAGCTTTTAAGTGAAATACAAATCAACACATTACTGGACGGAAATTAAATACTTGATAAATCAGAATAAAGTACGATTGGTCTAGATGATACCCGTGGTGGGAAGAGCGCAGATAACCCATTGTGTAGCTTTGTGCTTAATTACAAACAAATTCTTTTAGTATTTTAAGATTTGTATTAAATACTAATTAAGTTTAAAACGCACTTCTTGCTACATAATTCTAAGGTATCTTGTTGCCATTCACAGATACTATTTTTCAACTAGTACCATTTTCTTACAATATTTTAAGATTTGTATTAATATTTTTTATTTATTTATTTATTAAGGACCTTTTTATCTCAACTATTTATATTGAATTACTAAAAATTTGTCTTCTTCAATTCCATGGAAACCCGGATTTTAGTGTTGTAAGTCCGCAGACATACCGCTGTGCCACTAGGGGGGGGGGGGCTATAAGAAAATGGTATTGATTGGAAAATAGTATCTGCGACTAGCAACCTTAGGATTATGTAGCAAAAAGTGCGTATTAAAGTCAATTAGGATTATATCTCAAAAATGAATTAGAATACATAACTTACAACAAAATTTGTTTAACTGTAAATTTATAGGTACTAGTAGACACTAAAGTATAATATCTTAATTACGTTGATGTAACATAAATTAAGACCATATGTCGATTTATGATATGAAAAAGTATACCAGAAAAACTGTATGCAGACTGAATTAATTAGTAGCTAAGTAACCTCGTGGTTTAGGGTATTTTCGGTTATTTTATTTCAATGAAGTTACATGAAGTCATATCAACTTAAGAGATTTGCCTTAGGCCTAACTCGATATGCTAAATATTAATACAATAAGCATATATTGTTATCACATTACCGAAAATGTTAAAACTGAGGTTCCGTACTTCGTGCACCGTTACGGCAACAGCAACAAAAAATATCACGCTTCACATTTTGGGATTGTCGGTGCATTATAAGAGTGACGGTCTAATTCCACCGTTCGGTCTAACAAGATTTGGCTGTGTGTGGTGTTGACTGGTTTCCAACCATTTAGTATATCACTTCAAACTTTGATGGCTGGCGCAGATCCCTCTCGCGTAACTTTGCACAAAATCAAACAGACAAAACTATAGAGAAGGCAACTAGTCAACAGCACCAACCGCCAACTCTTGGGCTATTCTTGTCGCGGGTTCGAATCCTATCACTGAACGTACATACCCATTATAATGTGACGGTCAATTCCACTATTACTTCAAAATTAGAGACAGACAGTGCAAATAGCCCTCGAATAGCCTTGTGCGAAATTCAAAAACAAAACAAATGGCATAACAGGATATAATCGAACACTTAAAGCACACCCGGCTCCAAATTGTAGAACACATTTAAGACAAAGGGTCGCGAACCACGAATCTTCGGCTTCATAGTTCGAGCATATATTAACTAATAGGCTATGCTTGTTTTTCTTTGATTGAGAACAGAACTACTAGAGTCATTTAGAATACTGAAATGTACAACGTGAATGCATTTACTTTTTTCAATATTTATACTTATCTTTAGCTTTTAAATATACTACAAATATGTCTTCAAACACATTAAAATATTCAAGTAACAAATCCGTTTAGGAATTAAGAGAGATTACATTCCTCTATAAAAAAATATTTGTTCTTTGCAGTCTTGGATAAGAGTTATTACCCTATATTTTTAATACCTTTAAAGTGGGATTCACAAAGAAAAATATTTAAAAAACGCGATTTGATCTGTTAGCTGAACACAAAACTATTATCGTTATTTTCTTCGGTATAATAATTTGTTTCCAACTGTTAAAGCACACAAAAGTAATTTAAAAAAATAATTATTCATTGTCATGTACTAAGACAATTGCTTATTTTTTCAGCGACCTGTAAGTGACGATACACGTCAATGTCTTTACGTATGACATCGAATAATTTTCCAGAGATAAATGAATATCTTATTCTAACTCTGAACAAGTATAAGCAAAATAAAAGGGAATAATACTGCTGATAATAGGAAATAAACTGATAAACCTTTAACCAGTAATAATCCAATTTTACCAATAACTACTGTGCTGTGTTTGCTATTAATTTGTTTATAAACTTTCCTAATTTCCTGGGTTGGGTTTGGCTTATGACGAACTACGGATCCGAATGTTATTAGTTCACGTCTCGTTGCCAGAAAATAAATAAATAATAGCGCTTTAAACTTTCGGGCAGTGGGTGTGTTATAAGAATGACAGTCAACTCGCACTATTCGATTATAGTATTTCATGAGTTGGCGGTAAGTGTTGTTGACTTGTGGCTTTCCCTCTAATCTATTGGCTTAAATTTAGGAACAGCTAGCAGAGATTGTCATTTAGCGCGAATATGTGAAACAAGCTAAATATATATATATATATATATATAGATTTGAGCTATTTTAAGCAGAAACTTTTGATTTAATGATAATTAATAAAAGTGAAAAACGTTTTCTTGAAACGTTAGTATGACTTTCAAAATATTATCTCACGTGAAATAATAGGAAATACTGAAACAGTCTAACTTTATTGCTGGAGTATATAAATGAAGCACATCTGGTTATTTTAAGCCTAAGTTAATATATAACTTTAGAGCTGTTCGGCACTTTTAAAAGTTACACTAGCTACGACTTGTCGAGTTTTCTTTTACAGCGCACATTTGTCGCAAACCTATACTCTCTTAGGAATCATTTTCAGCAGCTGTGACAACTTGAAACCATCATGGAACCGTGAAGACATGAAGGAAAATGTGAGTAAAACCTCGCATAAAGTGTATTAGATGCCATTCCGACTCTCTTCTGTCTCCTTAGGTCGCGGAACGACCCAGAAATCTAGGAGAAGCCTTGTAGACAGTTTTCATCCTCTGTGCTGTCATGGATGGCATACAAACTATCATCTCTAGCTTGAGATGCCTGCCTATTTACATCATTCTTTGTTCCTGCAGAAATCTGTGTTATGGCTGAAAAGCCGTATGTCTTAGCTCATAGTTTTTCTTATCCCTAACACCTTCTTCTTTTTGACATGTGTGCATTGCTTACTTGATTCAATTTGTTTTTTGTTTTTTATCGAATCAGATCTATTACCAATCTATTTATTTATCTGACGTTATCTTTTCTTAACTCTAGTCATCATTTAATATACTTATCCACACTTATCGTTCTATCTATTCATTACTTTCTATAGTGCAAAAAATGTTTCGTTTTGGAGTTTATGAAGTATTTTATTCACTTTAATTCATGAAGATTTATTTATATATTGGTTTGTTTTATGAATATCATAAAAAACGAAAACAAAGAAAGAACTTGTGTTATTTTTTCATTCACTAATTTGCTAATCTCTATGCATTAAAAACCACAGCCATTATAAAGTCGCGGTGAAACGGAATGTATCAGAACATTGTTTGGTGTTGAGTAAGTAGTGTTACGTCACTTAAAACTGATTACTTTTCAGATGCAAATTATCCATACATTCGGATCATAAACGTGTGTTCAGGTCAAGGATTTAAAATTTCCAAAAATGAGATATACTTTGTACTTAATGGCAATGGGAAAAAAAGAATATGTATCAACTTGAAGCACCATGGCTGAACAGAAAATCCTTCAAGAAGTCGTACCACAACTACGGTAAGCAAAGTGTGGCGTCTTGTAATAGGTGATAATTCAAGAACACAAGGTTTAGTGGGAAAAGCCGTCCACATAATCCAGGCAAAGGTATCCAACATAATCAAAAGGATCTTCCTCTGGAAAAGTGACACAAATCCATGTACACATGTTTCTTACAAAACGCATCCAGGAAAGAAAGATCAACTATAGAAATCTGTACGAAAAGCACTTAGCTGGGTCAAAATGGCAGAACTTGGTGACACTCCTAGAGACGTATGCGTACCTTGACAAATGTAACAAGCTTCATGCCATTTTCTACAAGTCAATGAGTGCAACAAATTTCCAAATTTGGACATGTCGCAAAATGTTTTGGAAGGGATTTATGAGAATTGCTGTTTACTGCGCCAGGAACAAGTTGTGGATCAGAAGAGTAGATAAACTGTCAATGTGTACTATTCTAACTATCAGACCAATATTCTGGAATCTGTGCACAACACAGAAACAATAGTTTTGTAAGAAAAGGTAGATAACAAGGTAGAGGTTTAACACGGTAAGACTTCCAGCTTACAACAAGTAGATGGTGAATGAAGAAATATTCAGAAAGAAGACGTGTCGGTCAAGTCGCCAGACTCAGTATGTATGGATTTCTTTGTGGTCAGACTGTTCAAACGGGCGCTAAAAACCCACCAACCTCTTATACTAGATGTATTATGAAAACAATGTTGGGAGGAGTGGTGTGATTTGGACATGACGGAATTACGACATAGCGTTTTGTAATAGAAAATACGCTGCAGAGCTATTATCAAAATATGAGGTCATCAGATAGAATACGATAGGATGATGCGACATAGATCATAACGGCGTTGTGTGTTTCCAAATCCTGTATATCCAAGGTTCTGTGGTTCGTGCTTCGCATTTTCGGGCCTTGAGTGTGTTATAAGAATGATGGTCAAATATCACTGTTTGATTAGAGTAGTGTGGCGTTGACTAGTATACTTCCCTCTAGTCTGTTACTTTAAAATTAGATTTTGAATAGCTTTGCAAGAAATTCAACAAACAAAGAAGCTCCAAAAGCGTTTGGATATTACACAAAAATTCGGGATTCAATCTTCTTGCAATAGGCACAGCGCAGATAGTTCATTATTACACAACATTATAGATTAGTATGATTTTAGTGAAATTTCACAGACGTCTATCAGTTTTCTTGATAATTCATTCGTGGTATGTTAAATCAATTATTGGTTTTCTTGAACATGCAGCAACATTTTAGAATATTTAGTGTTTCTTCATTCTTCTTCTTCTGTTTCTCCTAGACAGATTTGATAGCATATAAAAGATTTAAAACAAACAAACAAAAAACCAGTACGGTGACGCTTCAGCATCCATCTTTCTATTCAATCCCACTATATTTTATTCTGCATTCTACCACTTTCAATTCTGAATTAGAAGATCTTCTTACGGTTTTGGGAGAAAGCTTCAGATGAAATCTCGCCCATTTTTCCTTGTTTAACTGTCACTTTCCGTTGTACTGTGAGGAACTAGTTCCTGTGAAGGGAGACAGAGCAATACTCCGCAACACAATATCATAGTGTTGTTTAGCTGTGCGGATCCAGAGCCGGACAGTTAAATGTACTGCAAGCGGTAGCAGATCAGATTACCATCAACCTTCAGTGGCCATAATCCACTTTATTGTTGGCAAGATAAGAGTGGATTGCCAGATTGTGGTGTATATTGAGTCACCCTTCTGTTTAGTCACACTGGAAATGGGGAATGAGAGTTTTTTCTATGTCCCTAGGCAGTTCAGCGTCGAAATGGATTTCAAATTAGACTCGTGACCATGTAGTCTTGCTCGTGTTTACTATAAAAGAAGTATAGGTATAACATTTCTCAAACTTGCTTTCTATAAAAATAAGAGATAAATATATAATATTTATGTGTGTCGTTTTTTTTTTCACATTTCAAATTAACTGCCAACTGCTACTAAAGTATTTAATATATATATATATTTACCTAGGTGTATTGTTGTATGTTCCAGTCGTAACGTGCTAGTTTTAAGGTTAGAAAGAAAAACACACGTACACTGTATATACGTTTTAATGGCCAATACCAAGTGATACTTTTCTTTCAGATGTTTCATAACTGGAAAAATGGACAAATGTTTATTTACCATTTAACAAAAGTAGTTGTTGCGTGCTTTTATCATTCATGTTTTATACTTTACGGTATGCACACATTTATAGACAGATTCATAAAGTATAAATACACTACATTAATGATGTTTATATTACTTTTGTTGCCTCCCAGTGGCACAGCAGTATGTCTGCGGACTTACAACGCTAAATTGAAGCACAAATGTTTTTATAATTACAACGTTCTCATTAGATTATTTACTCAATGATTTTCGTACCAACGAGTGCTGAAGAATTATTAGTATTAATTGATTCTGATTGTTATTTGTACACTGAGTTTTCACTTTCTTCAGTAAGTCCCCCAGTGTCACAGCGACATGTCTGCAAACTTAAAATGCAAGAATCCAGGTTTCGATACCCGTGGTGGGCAGAGCAGAGATAGCCCATTGTGTAGCTTTGTGCTTAATTACAAAGCAACTCCTCTTACTTACATTTTTTGAAATAGTATAAATGATACATAATAATAATAATTAATGATTAAACAAAGTATATATATATACATTACAGCAATAGGTTACTGCGACTGGTAGTTCGAAATTATGGACGAACCATGCTACCTAGACTGCGCACTGGCAAACGTGCGCCGACAAGATTACATAACTGCAGGGAGGAGAGTCTGTGTTTTGACCGATGATAAAAACTCCTTTAACATGTTACCATGAATACTGCAATCTTTTTGCCTTTGCTTCTTTTGAATACTGAGTGATAAAAAAATAATAAACTGAAATACTAACAAGAATAAAAAATTTGAAACAGTGAAATATAGAATAAAACAATACCCGAAAATTTCGTTATATAACTGAAACCTAGGGTATTATTTTGTCAGAAAGTGTGAACATTTAAGATATATGTCGGTACAACGTTATTCTAATCATACGTTTCATAATAGCATAATTGTAATTCATAATAGTTTCAAAATGCTTAATACTGTGAGATCTTCGAAGTATTTTATTTAACACTAGCCGCCACCCGCAAAACATTTGAGGTAGTTTTCATGCCCTTCGCTTGAATTTTTCTTATTCTATCATTTTCACACACGGCATTTAAGCTATGCTTTCTTGCAAGCATTATGTATTAGATCAGTAAATCTTGGCCTGTTTGAAAAAAAAAAAAGTACGCGGTCAGACAAAGAAACTCAAGTAGACGTAACTTTAGTTAATAACACTACACGTAAAGTAAACAATAAAATATAGTTATGGTACTTAGAATAGTGTACAGAGTATGAAACAGTTATGAGTGATCAGTGCATGACACGGTTTTGCGAGTTCAAACTAACCCTTAGTAAAGAAAAAATAGCTAGAAGGTGTTTATAGCAACCTACGAAACGAACCGAAGCTAAGTTATTGCAAAGTAAAGTAAATGTAAAGTTGTAAGGAAGGCAAACTTAACTGAATATGCAGAAACATCTGAATGCGTGTTTACAAAGTGATAAGCCTATGATTTTGAACGAACTGCTTATTTTAGATTAAATAAGTCGAGAAAGCCAATAGCAATTGTACTTCGTGTAATATTCATTTTTGTTTAGGAAATTATACGGGGGTTAAGTGTTGTTTGTGTGAAATACTTTGCAAATAAAACTATAGTTGAAATCGAAGTCAATCGTCACGTGATGACAACGACATTGTGTCATCGTGTACAATGCTCGTTGCATTAAAAGGTTTGACTAAGCAAACAATAGGTAAGTGATTCTGAATTGAAAAGCCAATATGCAATCCTTACTCCTTGGACAAATGCCCTTTTAACGCTAGGAGATTTGTAGTGTTTGATTAGGAAATTTTCGAGAAAAGTTCTGGAGAGACAAACGCTAGCGTATTATTTATATATATACGTATATTTTTGCATGTATGTATATATAAACAACTTTACCAGTAGTCAAGAGAGAACTGGGCCGGGCATGGCCTGAAAGTCAGCTTGCCCGGACTGTGAATCCGAGGATTAATGTCTCGTGACTCTTTGTCGAAAAACTCGTTACATACTTTTGGATCGTAGGCGTGGTCAGACCCTACTATTCTGTCAAATAAGAGTAGCCGCAATGTTGCAAATTAGTGCTTTTGACTAGCTGCTTTCTCTCTAGCCCAGACTTTATCAACGTTAGCTCGCTGCCTCCCTAAACTGTCGCGGACAACTAAAACACAAGCACAACGAAAAACCATTGCGATTTATATATGAATATATTGTCAATTTTTTGTTGTTATTGTTTTCTTGGAATACCACGAACCGGAAAGGTGATTGTGACCGGACCGACAACGGTTTGCGGACCGATGGCTATCAGTTCTAAATTAGGAACGTCTATGCCGGATAGCCCTTGTGCAGATATGCACGATATTCTGACGCAAAACTAAAGATAATTAACCCGATGATGATGAATTGTTACTTCCGAAACTTCGTGATGTAGTTAGTATAGAAAAATGATGGACTAAGTTTCAACATATAATTTAAGGAAATCTTGCCTGTGATTATGTTGCTGTTTTTTGTTTTACTTTAACATCGATATCGAGACTGTAATCTTATCTATTATATATATAATAGCGTTAAAGAACAAGTGAAACAAATTTTTGCTTTACATCTTATTATCTACGCTTATTTGCCTTAAAGTGGACGCCCAGGTGTCCATTTGACTCCCAAATATAATGTCATATAATTATCCCTTAGGTGTTTCGCCTGTTATTTGTATGTCTTGAACAGTAGGTCAAAAGCAAAGTATTCTTTGTATCAAAGATGTAATATTTATAGTACAAAATTCTTGAAATTCATTAAAATGTATCTCATTCAATCTAATTAAAACAGTTTTATAAGTCACCAACCAAAACATGTGAAAAATTATTGTTGTTATTACCATAGTAATTTAAGACTCGCTTATTTAACAAGTACTGTAATTATTTCCCGCTGATGGTTAGAAATAAACACATTAAAGCAACGGTATTTTGACACAAAACTTTACTAAAACTGCAGAAAAACCAAATGAAGTACATGTCATCATCTTCCAAGCTTTCATGTCTTTAAGTGTGTGTATGTGTCGGGAGGGGAGGGTATCGATATTAGAGTTTTTAACCTAAATGACACCTTTTGCGATGCATGGGATAAGCGGGCAGGTGAGAGGATCTCCAAGGATCAAGCAAATTCATTCTTAATCTAGAATTGCTGGCCAGATGGAGAGCAACCTATCATCAACCCACTACTCTTAACTAAATAACAGGTTTGACTGTCACACTTATAATACCTTCACAGCTGAAAGAACTAAGCGCGTTCAGTGCATATCACGGCTCAAACAATCGGCTTTCTGATCCCACAGCCCGACATACTAACCACCAAGCCATGCCTGCCCCTAAAAGAAGGAGAAAAAGTAGTATGGTAACGCCGAGCACCGAAAAATACAATATGTTATAAGAGAACTGTACAATAAGTAACAAAGTACTGACAAACAAGCAAGTTATTGTTACGGAGAGCACCTTTTATAATTTGATATAGATAGACAGATAGATGTTCTTTAACAAACATTTATTTTTTTCCTTATGATAAAATTAGACAAGAAAATTCCACTGAGTTTAAAGTAGTAGGTGTCATATTTAAAGGGGCCCGGCGTTTCCAAGTGATTAAAGTTTGGGGTTGTGGGTACGTTATAAAAATGACGATCATATCCTACTATTTGGTCAGATAAGACTAGAGAAGAGGTGCTGTTGCTTTGTTTCTATTCTATCAATTTGAAATTCGAGATGGCTATACACAGATAACCCTTTTCACCGCTTTGCGCGAAAATTCTGAAACAAACAAGCAATCTTATATGTTGTTAATTAAAGTATACACGCATTCCCATCGTCTAGCGTGTAATATATTTCTCTTCGGTATCTAGCGTAAAACAAACGTCAACAATAGGATATTTTTAAATCTTACAATACAAATACCTAACTTACTGTAAATTATTTCCATAAAACCTAAGCATCACGTAATTCTTGCTCGATGACACGTAAGTTCTGACAGCTCATGAGAGCGAGAATAAAAAATGAGTGGAATTCAACAGAAAGAGTGGTCTAACGAACACCGCCTGCTGAGCCTTGACGTAAGCAGTCCTAGTGTATCTTATCCTACGTCTAAATTGTATGTTTTGATGGATCACTTAGTGCCAGATACAGACAGCCCTTGTTAATTGTGATAACACACTCCATCCAATTGTTCATCATCTGTATAGAATATTCATTAATTTTTGACATACTTTCACGCATTAGTTTGCTCTAGACGTGAAACCGAGTCAATACTATGATGGGAAAGATCGATTAACTTCTTATTGATTCCACGAGAAGATATGTAGTTAGTACATTTGGTCACGTGCCTTAGAAACTGATTTTCATTGGTGTAAATGAGGTATTGATTACAAGACATTGAAGATTCGATAAATGCTAGGTTCTGCAGAGAATAATGGGTGTTTTGTGTAAAATATGTTAATTGTACAAAGCTATTGTTTTATCGTGATTGTTTCAACGCACGCTTACGGTAGTTTGTATACTTGGTATATATTATTAATTACACATATCAGGTAAGTAAGTAATAATAATAAAACTATGAAAGCTATAAAAGAGAGAAGCCCTCAAAGTGAATACACATTGTGTACGTCCAGTTTATTATAAAAGCCAGGTTCAACTGGGAGTTTTCTGTTTTTAGAAGTCAGTATGCACGATTGATGTGTTTTCCAAAATAAACGATACCGGCCGTTTTAAAACATGAGTGGAGTAACGTATTTCTAAATCTTCTCTGATGCATTTCCTCCTTTTAACCATAGCAGCAACTAACTTACTTTTCTTTGTAATAACGAAATTGGTTTTCAAGAACACGTCACGTGCAAGTCTGCAACCAACTGACCTAACATACAAATCGGTTGAAAATGGGGATATCTGCTGTTCTTGTTTAAAGTATTTTATAGTTGGAAAAAAATAGAGAATCCTATCAATACTGTTCATGCCACTTATTGATAAATGCCATACATGTATTTGAAAAGTTTATTCACATAATAAAACCTCATTCAAACCCGTTTATGTTTTTGAAATTTCTATTGCATATTCATTAGCTAGGGGCCCGGCATGGCCAGGTGGATAAAGCGCTCGACT
>NW_013665937.1:684466-689715 GCF_000517525.1 Limulus polyphemus | reverse complement strand
AGAAAATTAACAAATTAAATTAGAGATACAACAAGTAATTTCTTAAGTATTTTAATAATTTTTTTCATTTATTTATTTTAACACGCTTAAGACGACAAATCCAGATTATTGTTAAAATTACTATCTCTTTGAAATTCGAACGGTGAATTTTCAAAACAATTCTTCTAATAGTAGTGGTATGTTTTATTATGCTGTTCCTACAGGTGTTTCTCTGTTATGGGGGCTGAAATTCCAACTTCAGAGGATATGTTTTACTTATCAACCACACTTTTGTAATGACCTCTTTTATCTTTTAATCCTTTCTTTTCTTTCATTAAGAGCAACGACCTTCCCACATCTGGTCGTAGACTTAGGATTGTAGTTTTACGTGACTGACGTTGTAGGCTTAAGCGCCTATATCTGATCCCAATATTATTTTATTATTTACTCAGGGATTAATTCTATTTGAAGTTTGAGACTTGCGAATAGAGGTTAAGTCTGATAGGCGGTGTATTTCCACAGGATATTTCTATAAGCGTTATTGCTGCAAACATATTTCGTACTAGGATGAATTGTAGCATATTTTATCTGCTTTTAGCACTGTGATCAGAAAAGTTTTAAATATTTTAGGATTACATAGATGTAACCTTAGAAAATCTTTCATCACTTTCATCATCCGCTATACTATAATTTTGCCCTGAAAATATAATCAGATGAAACTTGATTTTTCAGTTCAGTGTAAATATTTTTATCTTAAATTTATTTGAAAAGTACGTATAGAAAGTATAATACAAAAGCAACTCGGCTACTATCTTATTTGGCCCGGCATGGCCAAGTGGATAAGGCGCTCGACTTGCAATCTGAGGGTCGTGGGTTCGAATCCCCGTTTCACCAAACATGCTCGCTCTTTCAGCCGTGGGGGCGTTATAATTTGCCGTTCAATCCCACTATTCGTTGGTAAAAGAGTAGCCCAAGAGTTGGCGGTGGGTGGTGATGACTAGCTGCCTTCCCTCTAGTCGTACACTGCTAAATTAGGGATGGCTAGCGCATATAGCCCTCGTGTAGCTTTGCGCGAAATTCATAAACAACAACAACAACAACTATCTTATTTATAGAAAAAATATTAGTTTTTAACTTTATTAGTTTTAGTCGATGTTCTCTTGCGTGCTTGGATGACGTCATCTAATTGCTTGAGCTCATGCAATATGCTTATTTTGTGTTTTACATGAATAGGACGACAAAAAGCTTAAGGACGGCTCCATGATAATTTCGATGGAAATTAATCGTGGTAGTTGTATTATATATTGTAGAAATTCGACGGAAAAGACATTAGTCAACAACGAGATTTCGTGCAAAGATTAAGTACCGCCTATTTTTCAAAACCACATGTATGGAGAGAGCTGCCTGTGTCCTCAGCATATTAAATTTAATGCATCGAAAGTTAAGCGCAAAAAAATAAAGACAAACAATTTTTTTCATTTTTAGAGTAATGGTACAATGAAAGCTGAACGTGTGATTAGTGACAAGTACTACTGAAAATAACTCGTCTCCTATTTACACCTACTACTTTTAAACATATATACAAATTATTTCTTAAATCGAAACAAGTTATAGATATATAGTTAAAACTAACAATGGTATTAGAACTTATAAAGGTTGAAACTCTACTTAGGAAGTAAGTTGAGTTTTCTATAAAAATAAACGTGAACATTTATATACTACATCGAGTATATAGTTATTTTGCTGTTTAAGTCTCATGGCTTTGCAACAAATTTGGCATAAGGCTTATCATTGATTGAATTCTTACAATATACAGTTCTTAAGCGAATCAACATTTTGAAGAATACAAGTAGATATTCTCAACTCCATTTATTGTTTATATCTTATGCAACAATTTTATTTACTATTGGTCAAACCTTCAATAGCGTGTATTTCGTAAGAACACAACATAGCTTTACAACCAGAATAATTCAAAGATAAATTACTACTTATGATTATCTTGTGCAACATTTTACAGAAGAATATCATAATAAATTTAGTGTTTGTCCACCAACAATCTAAGCTTGAAGAGCAAGAACATGTATATATATATATATATATGTGTGTGTATGTGTTTCGTATTTGTACAGTGCGACAAGCCACTAAAGAGGTTAAGTATGTTATATTAAAACGATTTGGAGCCTTAGCATGTCGTTATAGTTTATGTCGTCACGCCCGATCATGTTCTATCCGACGTCTATATGTCTTGACAATAGTCCTGCAGCATATTTTCCATTGCAAAAGTCTCCGTCGTCAGACTGTCGTGTCACACCATTTTTCTCTTCGTACTTTCCATAATCTTCCCAGTGTAAGTAAATGACAGTTTTTAGCGTCTGTTTCAAAAGTTCGATCGCACAGATTTCCATAAGCGTTACGTCCTGCGGTTTGGCCGGTGTGTATTCATATGGAATAATATGAATACCTGTTTTATTCTCTACCTTCTTCACTAAGCAAATTTCATCTTAACTTTTGTATCAGTTGTCCTGATTCCTAAATTGTCTCTGACGAAGTATCTAGCGATGATCACGAATCCCGTTTAAAAAGTTTCGTGACATGCCGTGTATCACTTTTATAAATTATTTTCACCCATTATTGATAGAAAATGGCACGAGACGTATATTGCGTTTAGTGTCACCATACACTACCGTTTCCGTACTGCTAGCTTCTGTTCACATAGTTTTTCACAGTTGGTTTCCTTTCTCAGATATGCTGTGGAAACAGTTTTTGTGCACGTGACTTGTATCGTTGTTCCGGGCGAAGGTAATTTTTCATTACGGACAGCTTTTTCCACTGACCCTTGTGTTCGTGGATTCACACCTGTTATAAGACGCTACACTTTCTTTACCACAGCTTGAGTACGAATTGTTGCAGGCGTCTTTCTGAATGATCCTGGTGTTCCAAATTGATCCACATTCCTTTGTTGTAATTAAATAGAAGGGATACTCTCGTCTTGGCAATTCTAAATCATCATTCTGAACACAACGTTATGATCCGAGTGTTTGAATATTTTTCGCGTGAAGACTGTTACATACCCTTCACAAAAGCGATCAATTTTCAGTGGGATCACGCTACCTACAAAATACCAAACAATGTCAAAATATAGTTCTGATACACCGCGTTTTTATACCGGCTGTGGTTGTTACGTGACTTACTGATTTGTAACCTCAAAATCGGTTTAATGTAACGTACTCAACCATTTGTATATGTATATATCAGAGAGAGAGTGTGAAAGATAGATAGGTATACATATATGTATCTTGTAAAATGTTTACCTACAACTCTCCATTACGAGAGAAAATCGGCAGAGTATATGGGAACACTTACCTTTCAGACTTTTAAGAAATCGGTACAAGCGTGATATATACCACTCTTGGAAAATATGAGTCACTTCTCGCCAAGTCCAATCACCCAGTTAACGTTATATGTGGCCAATTATTGTATCCGCTAATAGGAGCCTACGTAAAAGCTTAAACCAATTAATCTCGTAGTTTTGCTAAACCCATAAAACTAATACTGACTTATGCTGTAAATTTACGGATCACTGTTATCGATCATAATGGGCAGATTAGAGGCAGGCGTGCGCAACTTTTTACTCACCAAGTAATTTACATATTTGACTGAAAAGTAACCTAACTTTATAGACCAGAAATAAAATCATTTCAAATGATATATATATATATTCATGAAATAAATCGATAAATAAAAGTAATAATATCTCCGCCATGATTCATTGATTCGTCACTTAGGTATTTTCGTTTTCAACCCAAGCTTGACCAACAAAGAGGCAGAAAAGTGAAGTCGAGGCAGTCAAACGTTGGTACATTCCTCTGTGAGCCAATCAAGATAAAGATCATTTATGAAATAAATTCATGGCGTATTCATAGAATAATTATTGGTAAAAATCTGTTAGGTTAACAATTTCTAATATATAGAAAAGCCAGTGCGTTTTGGTAACACTACGTTCCAATAATGGCTTTTATGTCATGTTGCTAAGCAACAAAAGTATTAGGTCGTTAAGAAATTAACGTTTTAGATGAAAAACCCGAACAACTTATATAACAAAACAAAACATTTATTAAATTAAATAGTCTCCATTCTTATCGATGATGCTTTTCCATTTTACAATCAGGTTGTTAATGCCCTGATTAAAGAAATTACTTAGATGTGAAGCAAAAAACATGTCGGGGTTCTTTTTTAACACCTTCCACATTTGTATACGTTTTCCCATAAAGATGGTGTCGCAGCGAAGGAAAATGATGGTAATCTGTTGGTGCCTTATTTGGAGAAAATGGTGGGTGGGAGAAAACTTCCCAACCCTACTCCATAATCTTGTGTTGCGTCAAACGTGCCACATGTGGACGTGCATTGTCGGGGAGAAGAAGAACACCTTTCCGATTGTTTTTTTTTGTTTTTAATTTCGTGCAAAGCTACACGAGGGCCATCTGCACTAGCCATGCCTAATTTAGCAGTGTAAGACTAGAGGAAGGCAACTAGTCATCACCACCCACCGCCAACTCTTGGGCTACTCTTTTACCAACGAATAGTGGAATTGACCGTCACATTATAACGCCCCCACGGCTGAAATGGCGAGCATGTTTGGTGTGACGGGGATTCGAACCCGCGACCCTCAGATTAGGAGTTGAGCGCCCTAATCACCTGGCCATGCCGGGCCTGCTTTCCGACTGACGAGTGAGAGGCGTTTCTGATGAAGGGTTTGATTTAAACGTTCCAGCTGCTGACTATAGATCTCTGCATTGACAGTCCGCTGTGGATTGAGGAGTTCGAAATGAATTACTCCTTTGGTGTCTCACCAAATGCAAAGCATCACTTTCTGCTGATGGATACCAGGTTTGAGGGGGGCGGAGGTGGTTTTTGTCTAAGCCATTATTTTTGGTATTTAATATTCGCATAGAGAATTCATTTTTCATCGCCGGTGACAATTCTGTCCAAAAATGGTTCACGCGCATTACGCGCCAGAAGAGACGAAGCAACATTCACATGTTGGAAACGATGATCATCGGATAGTTCATGAGGCACCCAAACACCTTCTTTATGGAGTTTCCCATATTCCTTAAATGTTTACATATTGTTTCATGAGAAACATGTAATTTCAGGGCCATTTCGCGAGTGTGTTGCCTTGGGTTAGACACAACAAGCGTCTTTAGAGCATCAATATCAATTCCAATATGTTGGCCCCTGCCATCACAGTTTTAAGGCTAAAATCACCTGAA